>NW_021703769.1:75545842-75649529 GCF_005190385.1 Monodon monoceros | reverse complement strand
TCGCTGCCCACCTGCCCTCTGACTCTGAGCCCTCTGTCGCTGCCCACTTGCCCTCTGACTCTGAGCCCGTGACTAAGATGCTCAATGTCATCATCTTGAAGATGGTGTGGAGGGACTATGCTTGTGTGGGTGTGTTTGTTACTTTTTTTTTCAGACTTAAAGAAAAAGTTGCAAATATAGTGAAAAGAATTCCTGTGTCTCTTTGATCCAGATTCCTTGAATGCTGTATCTATCATAACCACACTACAATGATCAAAATTTAGGACATTAACATTGATATAACACTGTTTTCTAATGTACAGACCTCATTCAAAGTTTCCCAATTGTTCTTCTTCTGGTCCTGGATCCAATCTAGGACCACACATTCGATCTACTTGTCAAGTCTTTCATCTTTTAGTCTTTTATTATTTTGTTACTATTATTATTTATCACCATTCTAATGGTATTTCTACTATTATTAATCTCCTGAAGTCTTTAGTCTTCTTTATGATCAGATAAACTCGATTGTTTTACGAAATTCCCTTCGAGCTTTTATATGCTATGAATTGAATCTTTCTTGCTGTTTGTATACAGTTAAATACGCAGTATTTTGCAGGCTAACTGGGAAGGTTTGTGTAACACCCTGATCTGAGTTTATGGGAGTAAAGTTTCCGATAAAGTCTCCTTTGCCTTCTAGAACCTTTTTTTTTTTAACATCCTTATTGGAGTATAATTGCTTTACAATGGTGTGTTAGTTTCTGCTTTATAACAAAGTGAATCAGCTATACATATACATATGTCCCCATATCTCCTCCCTCTTGTGTCTCCCTCCCACCCTCCGTAACCCAGCCCTCTAGGTGGTCACAAAGCACCGAGCTGATCTCCCTGTGCTATGCGGCTGCTTCCCACTAGCTACCTTCTAGAACCTTTAAGTCTAAGTGCAGTCAAACATTTACATCCAGAGTTAGGTAGAAATGATGGCATGGAATGAACATCTCACCTTAGCTGGTTGAACTCCGCTGAGTTCATTGGCTTCAAACATAACTAGGTTTACCCAGATACATGGGTGCTAGAGAGAGGTTGCACCCTGCAGGGGTGAGGTGGGAAAGCAACCAGGAGGGTGAGTGGAGAGGGTGCTGAAATCCAGCCTGGGGTCTGCTCATCACACCCACCTCCTGGCTCTGGGCTCTTCCTGCCCACAAAGTGCCTTTTTCTAATTAGCACGCAGGGGCTAGTGGTGATTCTGCTCAGCCTGGTGCCCTCAACTCAGACCAACGTGCCAGAAAGCCAGTCGCTTTAATAACTGGAGACAGAGGGACAGTGTGAATGACTCAGAGAAAAAGTGCCACCACCACTAAGAAGGCACCTCTAAGCACGGAGGCAGGTGGGGCCACCTGGAACACCATCATTACACAGGAAGGGGGCAAAGATGGAACTGGTCACACATCTCACCCCTCGGCTAGGGAGGGGGTACCGACAGATCCACCCTCCTTCCTCCCCGCCTCGAGTCCTCAGCCCCCTGGTGACCACTCTCACTGTAGCAAACACTATGTTAGAGCTTTTACTTTGCTCATGTTTATTTTTCACCATAAAAACAAGAACTGCACCTTAAAGAAAATTTAGAGAATAAGAAAAGTGAAGATTAAAACAAAACTAAATAATTATCACTGCACGCACCATGCAGGTAAGCGCAGTTAATATTTGTTAGCGTTTTGTGCTCAGTTTTTTAAATGGAAGTCTTCTATATTATAAATATTTTCCTTAACATTGCTATAGTTATATACTATCCTGTTTTTTAACTTTCTATTAAATCATAGATGTTTTGATGTTATTACATCATTCAATGCATTACATCAATTTTATATTGTTTTCTCAATTTTTTTTTTTTTTGTGGTATGTGGTCCTCTCACTGTTGTGGCCTCTCCCATTGCAGAGCACAGGCTCCGGATGCACAGGCTCAGCGGCCATGGCCCACATGCCCAGCCGCTCCGCGGCACATGGGATCTTCCCGGACCGGGGCACGAACCTGCGTCCCCTGCATCGGCAGGCGGACTCTCAACCACTGTGCCACCAGGGAAGCCCTGTTTTCTCAATTTTAATATCTGTGTAATGTTCCATTGAATGGGTTACGTAACCTTTGCATCATGAGGTCTTTAACTTTTACCATTAAAAATTACACTTTGCCCTTTATTTAGGATTGTTCTCTTAAGGTGGAATCCCAGAAATGCTATTACTTGGTTAAAGGCCATGCATATTCTGAGATTTACACTTTAGCTTTTTACTCTTCAAATTGTTTCATTCATTCATTCATAAATTTATTCTCTCTTTGGCCCAGGAGAGATTTGAAAAGGATTTGCACACTGGAACTTGCTCTATTTCCACTCCTAGAAGTCTGAGCTGCCACAGAACAAGCCCGTGCTAGCCTGGTGGATGATGAGAGATTCAGGGCCAGGTCATACCTGTTGTTCCAGCCAACAGCCAGCCAACCACCAGAAGCAGAATCTAACCAAAAGATGTGTGAGTCAGCCCAGTGAAATCCAGCATCAATGGCCAACCCACAGAATTGTGAGCTAAGTACATGAGCTGCGTTATGGGGTGTTTTGCTATATGGCAACACGTAACTGATAGATCCCCTCATTTCTAGATGGGTTCATGTGACTAGTTTTGACCAAGGGAATGTGGACAAAAGTGATGTATGGACCACCTCCAGGGCTGGCCCCTAAAATCTTCTGAAAGACTGTTCACTTGCTTTCTCTTGGCCAGTGAGTCAGGAGAACAGAAGGCTGGAAGGAGACTCTAAGGGACGTGGTCGATCAAAATGGAAAGAGTATGAGTCAGATTCAATACTTAGAGGACAGCTGTCCAGAGAGCCACCCAACCAGGAATATCTTGGCTGGACTTTGCATGAACAAAGTGGTGAAGCGCTGGATGAGTTTTTACATTGAGTCACCGAGATAGTGCTGTGGAGGGGGGCGGGGGGTGGGCCTTGTGTGTGTGTGTGTGTGTGTGTGTTGTGTGTGTGAGATAGCAACTAGCAGTAATGAACCTAATGTTTGGTATTGCTACTTAATACTTGGAACTAGGTGATTGATTATGTACCATGCTTATCCTGATATATCAAATCCAAAGACTAGATAGTGGAGAAGGATATATATTGAGAAATGGGTGAATTGGGGACAGAATATGAACAAATTTTTATCCCTGCTAAGGTGTTTATTTACTGTTTTATTCATTGAAGGGCCAATTAGCCATTTTTCAGCAGGAGAATGACAAGGTAAACTATGACAGTCAAATACTTTCTCCTTCCCTCTCTTTCTCTCTCTCTCTCCCCATTTTTTTACCTAACATGCTGTGAGCACTGTTGATGTTTACTAAATAACTTTTTTAAGCAAGGCAGGAAGGAGCCACGTGGAACGGTATTACCCTTACCTTCATAGTTCTGCTGTTTTAGCAGTTCCATGATTTTCATTCTATCTTAATTACATCCATTGCTTTGAGTCATGGTGTCAGAAATTCTTACCTGAATTTAGTTCAATGTCTGTAGCTTTGCTTTGCTCCCTTTTAACCCTCTTCAAGGGATGCACCAGTTCTTCGCTCGTCTTCTTGGGAAGGACTCCCTGAGATCGCTCCAGACTGTGAAATGCATCTCTACTGATTTCTGTGGAATTCAATCAGCAGAAAGCCAGCTTAAGCCTGATGTGAAGTTTGCGTGTTCTCACCTCCCTTGCAGAACAAGGGATGCATCGTTTTTTAAGGATAACATTAAAATTTAAGGTTCAGAGAAGGTCTGTGAAATGCCAAAAACTTTTGCATTCTCTTGCTTCTTTCCCTTCCAGTAAATTTCTATGTGCAATTCATCACATTCAATGAGGAACAGTTAGGCTACCTTCCCATCCACTCTCCAAATTCTTTGTACTCAATGTCCTTTGCCCTGTCTTCTTTGTGGCTATTCAGTCTTGCTGAAATAATAAGCTCCAGGCTGTTTACAGCTCTTTTTTATGTCATTGAGTTAAAGAGAAGGTACTCAGGATAAGCATTTTTTATTTTATAGGGTCTGCCCATGTTGTCTACGACCAAGAAATGAATAGACTTATCTTTCATTGACAATCTAGCTTTCATACTAATAGTTTTGTCCCCTTAACCAACCAATGGTTGCCAACTTTATTAAGGATGTTAATGAATTTTAAAATATCATCAAAAAGCAATAATTAACCTTGAATATAAAAGTATTAACCAGAAACACTCAATCACTTTCCCAAGCTTAGGAAACACTTAGAATGTATTAACTGTCCCTAAAGGAGTAATTAAAGAACTTGGCCGTTCTGTTTTAAACACAAGGAACAAAGGGTCAATCAAACACAACGATCTGTGACTGCAGATAAACATGAACAAAATGGTTGATACAAAAGCTGCTGCATCCACAGAACTGGATGCTCCCTGATCGGTGAGTCTGTAACATTTCCAAGCAGGCATTTCTCTAAAAGACAAATCAGGGAATAACACCACCTACCACAAACTGCCCAATCATTGCCTATCTGGGTTGATTCTTTTACATTTCACCTGTATTGTAATAACAGTAATAGTAAGAATTTATGATGCATCTTGCAAAATTGTGTTCCAAACAGGTGTTAAATGTGTGCACTGTTATTGGAAGTGGTCGGGACTGTGTTGCATAATGGTTTACAAAGCTGTATTGAGGAATTACTGACATATAACAAACTGCACACATTTAAGCATACAACATGATAACTTTGGAGGTCTGCATACACCCATGAAACCATCACCACAATCAACATAATGAACATCTCTGTCAGCCCTAAAACTTCCTGTGTCTCTGTAATTCTTCATTCCTAAACCCCTGACCACTTGCCAGGCAACCACTGATCTTTCTGTCACTACAGATGAGTTTGGACTTTTTTTTAGAATTTTAAATCAATGAAAATATGCAGTAGAGTTCATTTGGCATAATTCTTCTGAGATTCTTGTACTTTACAGAGGTATCAAGAGTTCATTCCCTTTTATTGCTGAGCAGTATTCCATTATACAATAAATCACAGCTTGTGTACCCATTCACCTGCTGTTGGACATTTGGGTTGATTTGAGTCTGGGGCTATTACAAATAAAGCTGTTATGCATATCTGCATACAAATCTTTGTGTGGACATATGGTTTTATTTCTCTTGGGTGAATAGCTATGGATCACATCGCATGAGTCCTTTTAATTTTTTAAGAAACTACCAAGCTGCTTTCCAAAGTGGTTTTACTCTTTTATATTCCAAGCAGAAGTTTATGAGAATTTCAGAATCTCCTAAAATTAAATTCAAAATATTATGTTTATTTAGAAGTACTCATTTCTCTAGGGAAAGGGTCCATAGCCTAAATATTTGCAGCCAACGTATTTCCAATAACGATGTTTTCATTTTATTTATTTTATCTTTTGCCATTGCATAATAAGTATCCATTTGGTTCTAATTTTTTTAAAGCAGTTATTTATTTCTAATTTTTTCCACTTCATTAAATAAATCTATTTCATGGGAAAGCTTTCTTCCTGTCTTTCTATCTTTTATCCTTAATTGTCATGATGCAGAATTCTTCCAAAAGCTTCACTTATGCTTTCTTTTAGGGTGTTCATTATGTAGCTTCACTTTTATTTTTTGCTGTCCTAGCTTTTTTTTTTTGGAGGCTATCTTGAAAGCCTACCCTCGCTATCTGGACTGATCCTAGACCTGGGCCTGCTTCTCTCAGGCCAAAAACAAGTCTGATGGGAAGATAACTCCAAATTCCTGAGTTTGGGATATGGGTAGTTGAGTACATTCCTACCTCTTAGACAAGGCTAAATGAAAGAGTCAGCTACCGAGCCAATAGAACAGAAAGCTGCCTTCTCTGGGTTTGGGGCAGGTAACAATCTTTGCTAGCTTCTGCTAAATATTTTTTGTTGTTTCCTAACATTGGGTGGAGGCGTGGCATGGGAAGGACGATCAGGAAAGGGATACTTAGTATTATTCTGTGGGATGTATCAACATTTTCTCATAATGAGAAAGTGAGGCAGACCTAGTCTGACATATACGTAGCCAGTGATTGTATCATTTACTATTTGGTACATTCATACGTATTATATAATATTTACTATTACTGTTTAGTATAATTA
Source organism: Monodon monoceros (assembly GCF_005190385.1). Lineage (NCBI taxonomy): Eukaryota > Metazoa > Chordata > Mammalia > Artiodactyla > Monodontidae > Monodon > Monodon monoceros. The sequence goes on along the minus strand of NW_021703769.1, from coordinate 75,643,403 downwards.
TAAAATATTATGGTATATTGAATTATATTATTTGGTATATGTATATACCAAACTGATCCCAGTAGAAGTAGTTCTTATTCTAATCCAACAGCAATATCACTCTTTGAACGTATGTGGCATCCAACGGTTTGAGAGGGCTGCTAAAATAAGCAGGATGATGTATATTAGGTCAGGAAACTGTTTCTGCTGCAGACTTGAGGGAGCTTTGAGACCTTTTTCAAAGAACTATCTATGCAAGATCCATTGAGATCAGATATTCCATGGTACTGCCATTTTAACACTTTGGAAAAGAGTTGGCATTGTCAGCTAATCACAAATACACTCACACCCTATACACCATCAGTCCCACTCCTAGGCAACACACACATGCATGCACGTTCAATAGAAATGTGTTTGCTTGCACCAAAAATGTACATGGGAATATTCATAGCTGCACTTTGGGTTGTATCCCCAAACCATAAACAATCCCTATGTCTATCAACAACAGAATGAATAAATCCACCACAGAATATCCATACGATGGAATTCCACACAGCAATGAAAATAAATGACGTGTTGCTACCTGCTACAACATGAGTGCATCTTACAAATATCATGTTGGGCAAAATAAACCAGATATAAAAGATACATAGTGTATGACTCTCTTTATATAACGTTCAAGAAATAGGCAAACAAATCCACTGTGTATGAGTATGCACGCTAAAGTGGCAAAACTATAAAGAAAAGCAAGAGAGTTATTAAGATATTCTATATCCTAGTCAGGGAATCAGTTACTTTCCTGGAGGGAGAAGAGGATAGAGGTTGGGTGCTGGGTGATGGATCGTACTTAGGAGGGTTTTGTGTGTTCTCAAATCATTGTGACATAGTTCTGATTTTTGTAGTTTTTCCTATAATACCTATATTTAAAAACTTATTAAAAGAAAGGTTAAAAAAATAAGTCCCCCTGGGCTTCCCTGGTGGCACAGTGGTTAGGAATCCGCCTGCTAATGCAGGGGACACGGGTTCGAGCCCTGGTCCAGGAAGATCCCATGTGCTGTGGAGCAACTAAGCCTGTGCGCCACAACTACTGAGCCTGCGCTCTAGAGCCCGCGTGCCACAACTACTGAAGCCTGCGTGCCTAGAGCCCGTGCACCGCAACGAAGAGTAGCCCCCGCTCACCGCAACTAGAGAAAGCCCGTGCACAGCAACGAAGACCCAATGCAGCCAAAAATAAATAAATAAATAAATAAATAAAAAGTCCTCCACAGAGCTCTGTGATGACCTAGATGGGTGGGATGGGGGGGTGGGTGGGAGGGAGGTCCAAGAGGGAGGGCATATATGTGTACATATAGCTGATTCGCTTCGTCGTACAGCAGAAACTAACACAACATTGTAAAGCAATTATACACCATTAAAAAAAAAAAGAGTCCTCCAGCCACTGTCTGTGGCGGCTGGTCTGGGAAGACCATGCACTGGCCACAGCTACCATTTCTCTGTCTTGCTGGCTCCTGTCTGTGCTGACACCCGCCCCCTGGCCAGTCGCCTCTGCCTCTCCCACGTATGCTGCTTAGTTCTGCGTGCTCCCAAATCTCCATCTCAGATTGACTTCTGTAGCTGGAAGTAGGTCCACCCTTCCCATGTTCTTTGTCTCCAGAGACCAGACACGCAAATATAATCCAGTGGCCTAATATCCCCCCCCCAATCCCCCCAGCAACCAGCCTGAGAAGGAGTGTGTGCATCCTTTTATCCCAAATAGCCTTTTCTCTGTTGTCAGCTGTAGGGAAAGAGACTTCGGAGAGGCATCCCGTAGAGGGAAGGCCACATTACTCTGATTAATGGGCTTTAAATTAAAAGGAACAAATCACTATCCTGAAAGTGAACTTACCAAATAATGTCCTATTAAAAAAAAAAAATCACTGACCATTTTCTCAAAGGGCACACTAATTAAAAGTGGTTTGAGGATAGAATGGGAACAAATGTTTATTGATTTCCTACAATGTGCCAGACATTGTATTAAACTCTTACGTAATCCCACCTTATGGAGTGTGTGCTATTACCTCCAGTGTATAGGTGACGAAACTGGGGCCCACGGTGAGGAAACCTGGTGCACCCTTGCTCACTCCGGTAATGATTGAGAGAATCCGGGACTGAAATTCTGCTGGGCTTGGCTCCAAAACGAAGACTCTTTCCACACCATTATGGTGTAGAGCTTCTTGGACAGGATGATATATAGGGCAGACCTGGCAAAATAAATATGTTACATTGTAAACATCAGACAAGTCAGATATTTGCAAGGTGGGACAGGAGAGATCTTTCTGCCTGTTACCTCTATACTACCCTTGAGTGAACAAAGTAATTATTGGTTGGGGCAAACTCACGGCATCTGGATAACTCATTAGCTCTTATTTGTTTAAAGTCTGACGGTGTATGACAAAAGGATTTGTTCCAGATGTCAAAGTAGCACAATGGAGTTTAACAGCCTGTGCATTTAGAAAAGCTTCACTGCAGGAAATCACTGGAGGTCACTGAGGCAGAGAGAGGCTGGTCAACGCCGGCTCAGCCTCACAATAAGTCCCCAGCTCTCCTCCCGGGAAGTCACCACTTTCTGTCCCAACTCATCCATAATTCTTTGCGCACGACTCAGAACGTTAATACCTTTTCCATCCTCTGAACTTGAGGTCCTTGAAGGGATTATTGAAATAAATTCCTTTTGGGGTTTGCTACTGGAAAAACATTTTATCTAATACACACACACACACACACACACACCCCTATTCCCATAATCCTAACTACTTAATTCAACATGCTTTTCTTTTTCCTTTTCTTCTCAGGAAGCTCAGAGCTCAATTTCCTACTCAAGTGCAGAGTTCTGCTCATCCTAACTTCCTCATAAAATTAGGTGTCCACTCCGTCCCATGCCTTGTTTTATCACTATTCACATGGTCCTCTATTATCTGTATGAATCTTCATCCTCTTTGCCCTGGTTTCTTTTTTATTTTCTTTTGCTTAGCAAGGATTACCATTACCACCTGGCATATCATTTATTCGTATAGTAGTTTATGATCTGTATTGTAACAGGAGGGATATAAACTCCATGACAGCACAGACGTTATTTATTCTATTCACTGCTGTATCCTTGGAGCCTAGAACAGTGCCTTGAAGACTGTAGGCTCACTATGCATTTCTCTGCCAGGTCAGGTTAAGTGCTTTAGCAAACAAGCCCCTAAACTCAGTGGCTTAAACCCATAAAGGGTTATTCCTCACTCAGATTGCAGCCCAAGATGGGTGAGTGGGGTCATTCTGAGACTCAGACTCTCCATCCCCTAGAGCCTCAGAATTCTCTACTGGATATTCTGCATTTGGCCAAACACGAGGGAAAGAAAGAGGCATGGAGCATCATGCAGTGTGCTTCACTCTGTCCACATCCCATTGTCCAGATCCCAGTCACACACTCCTCCCTGTGTGCCCAAGAAAACAAGGAGAAGGAAAGTGGGCATATAGCAGTCTCTGCATGAATGATATCACAGGACACATTGAACGGTAGTTTGTATTTCTTTTTCAAATCCTGGAATAATTTCATCGTTAGAGGGACTAGGCTAGAGGAAAAATGGAGTCTATTTAATATTTGGAAGTCACTTATCCCATAGTGGTTTGATTAAAAGATATTAACAAAAAGGTCCAAATCTTTTGACAATAGTCATAGCTACCACTTACTCTGGACTAGGCACTGTTCTAGGCACTTTACATTTTATTTTCTCCTCAGATATCTTTATGAGATAGGTACTACTATTGTCCTCATTTCACAGATGAGTGAACCAAGGAAGAAAGAGGTTAGGTAACTTTCCCACATCACACAGCTAAGAAATGGCTGAACTGGGATTTGAGCCCAGGCAGTACAATTCTTGGATCTATGGATTTCACAAGTATGACAGCCTGCCCTAAAATGGGATGGGGTCAGCCAGACATTCTCTTTGAAGTAAGGGGTGTGTGTGGGGAAACGTGAGTACCCTGTTCTTTCCTAGTCCAGGAGGATGGAGATGTGCTAAATCTTTACAGCCGATGCATACGGAGCCTGTTCTCCACCTACTTCTTTTTTTTTTGAGACATCCTCTCCTGAGGATGTTTGGGCAGAGCCATGAATGACACAAGAGAATCCATCACTTTAAAATGTGGAGTGAGAGGGTCCCAGGAAAAAGGAATAGCATGTTCAGACCCAGAGCTAAACACCTTTTGATTTTCGATGATTGCATGGCAACATTTGTACATTTTCAGAGCTTGTAACATTTATATTCTGCTTTTTAAAATAATTTATTTGGAAGTAATTACAAACTTACAGAAGAGTTAACAAGTTCAAAGAACTCCCATAACTCCTTCACCCCTACTTCCCAGGTGTTAACATTTCATTGCATTGCTCCATATTCCCCTCCCTCCCCCTCTCTCTCTCTCTGTCTCTGTCTCTGTCTCTCTCTCTGTGTCTCTCTCTCTCTCTGTCTCTCTCTCTCTCTGTCTCTCTCTCTCTCTCTCTCTCACACACACACACACACACACACACACACACACACACACTTCTTTTTCTTCATTATTTGAGAGCAAGCTGTAGACGTGAAATCCCTTCATTTGTAAAGACTTTAGTGTGTGTCCCCTAAAACAAAGATAATCTCCTACAGAGCCACCATACAAGCTTCCAGATCAGAAAGTCAATATTTTCACACTGCTCCCATCCAATCCAAAGATGCCATTCAAATTTTGCCAACTGTCTCGACTTCTCAACTATGTCTCTTTTTCCTTTATGGTCCAGGCCACCATCCAAGGACATGTACTGTATCTCATTGTCGTGTCTGTTAGTCCCCTCCAACCTGAAACAGTTCCTTATCTTTCTGTCTCTCACATCCTCCACAGTTTTAGAGTACAGGCTTCACACGCTGTCAGATGACACTCAGCGTGGGTCTATCTGACGTCTCCACAACACCAGATCCAGATTGTGCATTCCTGGTAGGGATATCACAGAAATGATGCTGTGTTCTCAGCACAGTGCTTTATGTATACACGATGTCAACTCAAGCTACCCATCACTGGTGATATTAACCTTGATCACCTGGTCAGGCTGGTATATGCCAGGTTTCTCTACCATAATGACATCATTTTCCATTTTGTAACTGGTTATTATCTCGTGGGGGTATATTCTGAGATCATACCAATACTATGTACATCATCATATTACTACTCACCTACCTTAGCATGTCTGAACCAATACCTGCCTGAATCAGTGACCACAGGTCCACTATATCCAAGGACCAAATAGTGATTTTGTTTCCATCAATCCTTTTATACTTATTAGTTTGAATTGTACTATAAGGTAGAGCTTTTCCTTCTTCTCCTTTTGTTTATTTACATCAGAATGGACCGAGAGATTCTTACTTTATTTACTGTATTATAATCTGTAATACTTAAGCAGAGTTTTGAAACCACATTTTTTTTTAGCATCGTCCCACAGTTGGATTGATTCAATGTTTACAGCCAGTCTGCTTACCAGAGTGCTACCGTTCATTTGTTGGCTGAAGTTAATCATCTACTATTTCTTTAACAAGACCCTATGGGATTTATATTCTCTAAGTTTTAATACCCTTTAAAATGGTTTTCTTCTTTTTCCTATAACAGCTTTATTGAGTTATAATTCACATACCATACAATTCATCCATCTGACTTGACAATTCAATGGCTTTTAGTATATTCACAGAGTTGAGCAATGATTACCACAATCAATTTTAGAACATTTTTCTCACTCCAAAAAGGATCTTGGTACCTATGAATAGTCACACTACATTCTTCCCACCCTCCCCCAACCCGCTCCCCCCACCAGCCCTAGGTAACGACTGATGCTTTTTTTTTTTTTGTCTACATAGAGTTGCCTATTCTGGACATTTCACATAAATGAATTCATACACTATGTGGTCCTTTGTGATGGCTTCTTTCGCTTACCAAAATGCTGAGTAATATTCCATTGTATGGATACACCACATTTTGTCTATCCTTTCAACAGTCAATGGACATTTGCGTTGTTCCCCTTTTGGCTACTGTGAACCATGCTGCTTTGAACATTCATGTACAAGTTATTGTGTGGATGTAGATTCTCATTTCTCTTGGGTATGTAACTATGAGTGGAATTTCTGAGTCATATGGTAATTCTATGTTTAACTTTTTTTTTTTTTTTTTTTTTTTTTTTTTGCGGTACGCAGGCCTCTCACTGTTGTGGCCTCTCCCGTTGCGGAGCACAGGCTCCGGACGCGCAGGCCCAGCGGCCACGGCTCATGGGCCCAGCCACTCCACGGCATGCGGGATCCTCCTGGACCGGGGCACGAACCCGTGTCCCCTTCATCGGCAGGCGGACTCTCAACCACTGCGCCATGAGGGAAGCTCCCTATGTTTAACATTTTAAGGATCTACCAAACTGTTTTCCACAGTGACTACACCAGTTTACATTCCCACCAGTAATGCACAAGAGTTACAGTTTCTTTACATTCTCATCAACACATTATTATCTATCTCTTTTATTATAGCCACCCTAGTGGTGATCAAGTGGTATCTCATTGTGGTTTTGATTTGCATTTCCCTGATGGCAATGATGTTAAGTATCTTTTTTGTGTGTGCTCATTGCCCACTTGTATAACTTCTTTGAAGAATATCTATTTATATGCTTTGCCTGTGTTTAAATTGGATTATTCATCTTTTTATTATTGTGTTGTTAGAGTTCTTTATATATTCCAGATCTAATCCCCTTGTTAGATGTATGATTTGCAAAACTTTTCTCCCATTGTTGGTTGTCTTTTCATCGTTTTTATGGTGTTCTTTGAAGCGCAAATATTTTTAATTTGGATGAAGTCCCATTTATCTATTTTTCCATTTGTTGCTTGTGTTTTTGGTGTCATATATCAGAAATTACTTCTTAATGCAAGTCATGAAGATTTAACTCTATGTTTTCTTTTAAGAGTTTTATGTTTAGCTGTTACATTTAAGGTTTTGATCATTTTGACTTAATTTTTGTATGTGCTGTGAATGAGGGGTCCAGCTTCATTTTTCTGCATGTTGATATCCTGTTTTCCCCGCAGCATTAGATCAAAAGACTAGTCTTTCTGCCATTGAATTGATTTGGTACCCTTGTCAAAAATCAATCAAATATAAATGCTAGGGTATATTTCTAGACTCTCAGTTTTTTTCCATTGGTCTATATGTTGATCCTTATGCCAGTACTAGCATGATTTTCTTTTGCCCTTGTACTTTAACAAAAGTTATACTGGGTATAAAATGGTTGGGTCTTCATTTCTTACCTTGAAGATTTTGGGAGTGTGACTCCACTGTCTCCAGCACTGAATATGGAAAAGTTTGAGGCCCAATCCAATGAGTTTTTTAAAAATTTATTTTATTTATTTATTTTTGGCTGTGTTGGGTCTTCCTTGCTGCACGTGGGCTTTCTCTAGCTGTGGTGAGTGGTGGCTTCTCTTGTTGCGGAGCACGCGCTCCAGGCACGCGGACTCAGTAGCTGTGGCTTGCGGGCTCTGGAGTGCAGGCTCAGTAGTTGTGGCACATGGGCTTAGTTGCTCCGTGACATGTGGGATCTTCCCGGACCAGGGGTCAAACCCATGTCCCCTGCATTGGTGGCCGGATTCTTACCCACTGTGCCACCAGGAAAGCCCCAATCCAATGATTTTTACAGCTTCCTTGATATTTTGATGCAATGCCCAAAGGATTGTTTCTTTTTCTGTAATGGTCACTATTTCTTAGGATATCTCTTGGTGCTAATAGTTCCATGTCAGTTTTTCTTGAGAGCATGGTGTGCTTTAATTATGTGGATTTGATCTTTATTTTACAGAAAGTTTTCTTGGACTAAAATCTTATAATTTTTTTGTTTCATTATTTTAGTGTCTTCTTCTTCTTTTGACTTTATTCTCTTCATAGATATGTAAGTAGGTAGATAGATATAACACAATACGGATAGATAATATAGAGATAGATATTATATACATATATGCGTGTATAGACTATATGAATATTCTTTGGTTCTTCTTTTATGTTCATTTTTGCTTGATTTCCTCAACCCTTTCCTCCATAATAAACTACTGTGCTTTCAACTATACTCTCTTCTTTATCTTTTCTTTAATGTAGCTTGTATTTCTCAGAATTTTTATTTTTCTCTTCTATTTCCTTCTTGTTCACTTCTTTCTGCCAGCTTCAGTTTCAGCTAATTCTGTTATGGTGCCATATATTCTCTGTGTGCTTACATTTCTGCTTTGAGCTTTATTTTTAAATATTGATACTTTATTAAAATATTCTTTAATGAATGAAACTGTAGTGCCACTATTCCTCTGTTCAAACACCACGTTTCTCTCTATACGTTTCTCATTTGCCATTTTCTCCCACTTTTGACCTTTTTTCTTATATAGTTTCCATACAGTTCTTGTCTTGGTCCCTTTTATATTATACTTTGTCTTTTTTTTTTTTTTTTTCCGGTACGCGGGCCTCTCACTGCTGTGGCCTCTCCTGTTGCGGAGCACAGGCTCCGGACGCGCAGGCTCAGCGGCCATGGCTCAAGGGCCCAGCCGCACCGCGGCATGTGGGATCTTCCTGGACCAGGGGCACGAATCCGTGTCCCCTGCGTCGGCAGGCGGACTCTCAACCACTGCGCCACCAGGGAAGCCCTATACTTTGTCTTTGACTGAAATGTGCTTTTTTTCTGGACATACAATTTGTGTAAGGATTCTGTGTTGGGAAGGGTGGAGGCTGTTATTAGGGACAGAACTAAACCTCCCTGCTGTTCAGTGAAGTTGCTCAGGACTCTTTGGTGCCCATGTGAGTAGGTCCTGTCTTTCCTTAGCTGAGAGAAACATGCTCCCACCACTGTCCCTCTTGCCTGCTCTGCCCATTGACGGATTGCTTCCTGCAAGTAAGATGTCCTGTCCCAGCGGTGTTAAACACTCATAAGCACATACAGGAAGAGAGTTAACAAAATAGCATCTGTAGCTGTCTTTGAAGTATTATGCCATGTGATGCTTTTATTCTGTTCTTTATACTTCTCTATAATTTCAGTTTTAAAATGTATATTATCTCTATAATCAGAAAATTGATGCATTTTATTAAAAGTAGAAGGTCCCCATGGCTCCAGTGGAGTGAAAAGACTCAGGTGAGTGGGAAAGCTGAATCTACAAGCTAGTCCTTGTGAAGTGCCCTGGACTAAACAGTTAATGACAAGCCAGCTGAGGGGCCGTAGGGCTGAGACCTGGCCAGGCGAAATTGGCCACTACAGTTAAAGAAAGTAAACTGGAAAAAAAAAAAAAGAGAAAAAAAAAAAGAAAGTTAACTGTACAGGTTAAGCAGGGAAAAAAACCAAAACAAAACCCTGAAGCAAGGCTGGATAGAGGGGAAATCTTATACATCGCAATCATTATTATAATCATCAAAACTCCGTTGGGAGAGGAAATTGAAGCTCTGAGAGGTTAGGTAAATTGCCCAAAGTCCCTCCATTGTGACGATGCCGATTAAATCCTGCTCTTGTAATTCCACATCCCAAGGCCTTTCCTCTCCTTCCTGCCTACTTATTAGCTCTCCAGCTGGGTGACTCCGTGTATGGTGATGCTATTAACCAAGAGAGGGGATGCTGGGGAGGGGAAAGGAGGCAGCTTGCAGGGAGAGATAATGAGCTCTGTTTTGGACATGATGAGTTATTGTGAGTGCAGTACTCCCAGCTCCACTGCTGGAATAACACAGAGACAGAGGCGTCATTTTATGTGAAAGCCCACTGTTCCCGTCACCTCGCTCCTGTCAGTCAAACGAGGAAAGAAATAATGTTTCTAGAACCCTTGCTGGTGGCTGTCTTTCTCCCAGAATGAAACCACCTAGCACAGATGACACTGGGATCTCAAAGAGAGAGGATCTGACAGCGCCTGCTCTGAATCATCCGCCGGCCACAGGGGACGAGGATGAGCTCCTGGCATCCATCCTGCTCCAGGCTCTTGGGTGGGGGCATTCCAGACACCTTGGGGGGTGGAGGGTGGTAGGGGAGTGGTGACAGCCTTATTGAACTATTCTGTAACTTGAGAGATTTGCCTTCCCCATTGTGGTCCTAAGCAACCGGTCTCAGGGGATTTTATCAGGGCCAAGTTTTCCCCTTAAGATTGACAAGCACAGCATCCTGATCTGATCTATTCATTCACTGCCTTTGTGCAGAGATCAGTTTGCCAAGACTGATGGCGAGGGTTCCAAACACAACAACACAGTAACAGAAAAATACATCCAGCCAAACGAATGCAACTTGTGTGAGATAAACTTTTTGCAAAAGAGGCAGTTGTTGAATTCCAAGCCTATTTTTAAAGTGTAACTGTATAGGAAAAAAATGGTAGTCTAGCTCTTTTTCTTTCTGGTTGAAATAGTCTAATAGGCCTGTGACTTGCTTTTTTTTTTTTTTTTTTTTGGTATCAATTTTGGATTCAAATTCAGACTCTGCCACTTAACTGTTCTGTACCCTTGGGTAAGTAGTTTAGTCTCTAAACCTCAATTTGCTCATAATCCAAGGGGCATCATAACACCAGTCTCATAGCATTCTTGTGAGGATTCTATTAAATGAGATAATGTGTGGAAAACATTTAGCGCCGGTTTTGGAACATAGCAAGTGCAAATAACTAGCAGCTATCATCAATATTCTTTTGCAAAATGCAATATGTACCCAAGTACCCACGTCCCCACAAAAATATTGTGCCCTGTACCCAGTATGATTTTAGCTCTTGAGAATGGATGTGGCAACCACGGTGCATTTTGATGTCTTCTTAGAGCCTCCTCTATAGGTAAACTCCCTGCTCCAGCATTTATGCAACTCGAGCCTGTTATAAAACGCAGCAGTGATGACGTCCGTGGGTCATGAATCATCTCTAGACGGTAAGCAGATGAGAGCAGAGGCCACTTCTTGTTTTATGCATCAGTGTGTCCCCAGCATCTAGTACAGCATCTGGTGTATGATGTCTTAACATACATTTTAAGATTGAATAAGTTAATTACGTGCTCTATGCCAATATCATTCCAGGTGCTCTGCAGACTTTGCTTCAATTCTTTTCTACACCCTTGAAGATGAACTGACTCCCAGATCAGTGAGGATCAGCTAGGTGATGCTGTGATAACAAACATGCCTCCAATCTTCGTGGCTTATAACAGTTCTTAATCACTGACACTACATGTCTGATGATTGTTCGGCTGGCAGCTTTCCTCCCAAGCTTCCTCACTCCAGGATCTAGGTAATGGAGTAGCCACTGTTGCCAGTCCCAGGGGCACAGAGGAAAAAGCAGGATGGACTGCAAACTGGCTGTTAACTCCCTAGAAGTGCTCATGACTCTCTTGTGCTCACATGTCACCTGACCATGCCTGATGTCAAAGGACACGGGACGGGGGTAGGAGAACCTCATCAAGTGTCTGGGAGAACACATGGACTTTTTTGTGAACAGTCCTTGTTTCCTCATGAGGGAAGCTGAGACTCTTGGTGGAATAACTTAGCCAGGTGTTAAGGAAATGAATCATAGTCTGTTTGAATCTAGAGCACATGGCATCCCGTTTGTCTTCTTGGTCTGCCTGTTTCTCCTGTCCTCATGGAGCCAAATATTTGGTCCCTGTAGGCGATCTGCTTTCCCCAAGATTTGAATAGACTGAGTGGATATAATCAGGTTGCCATTTTACATAAATATCAAATTCCAGCGAACTGACTCCTAAGCAGAAGGTCGTTTTCCAGAACCACAGGAATGTCTAGTTGGCCAGGCCCCAGATGACACCAAGAAGCTGGCCTTTGTCACTCTGATGTGGCACAGATTTCCAGGCCATCTAAATCTAAGTGTCAAATGATGTCAGGATCTGTTGTGGAGACGTCCTTGCCATCCAGGCAGATGTTCTACTGGTAATTCAAATCTAAGCCTGCTTCTCTAAGATGGCTGACTGTTCCAGCTTTCTGAGCCACCGCTGCCCTACAAAAACAAAATGCCAATCTTGTTACCTGTGCTCCAATCCCGGAAAACTTTAGAATTTTTCTACTTATCTAAATGTGATGGAGGAGGAAAAAGTATCTACCTTTTTTTTTTCTGAAACAATCACTTAGTATCTCATTATCCATCAACTGACATTTCCTAATAGTACCGTTGTTTGATGTCCATGTTTTTTAATTTTTTAAAATCATTTTCCTTCCGTGGAGCGAGTCCCGGTTATATGTGGTAAATGGACTACGAAAATGTACTCACAATACACGGTTCTTGAATCATCAGTCTTGTCATCTCCAGCCACGGAAACCTTACCTGAACCACTTACAAGAGTCTGAGCATCCCCTGGGGTTTGTGCTTTTCCGTTTCCCTGGTCCTCTCTTATTGATGTGTTAAAAAAAAAAATTAAATGGTCATGAGTCACACAGAAGCAGATAGAAAAGGTAGAAAAGAAATGTAAACTTGTCCAAGACTTGATTTAGCAGCTCTCAACCAGGGGTATGAATCAGCCTCATTTGCATAGCTTTTTCTAATCTCTATCTGCCCAGGGCTCATCCAGAACCATTGAATCAGAGATCCAGGTAGGGGGCCCAGGACTTGTTTATCTTTCGAAAGTCCCAGCATGTCACTTCTGCTTTGAGAACCACTGAATGAGATCATCAACCACTGAATAGCTGAGCCAGCATCCCTTCCTGACCACCCCGACCCACTCCCCTTAATACTTTGCATGTATAATTCTTATCAAATGAACAGTACATTTATAGACGTTATGTTGAGGTTAAGATGTGTTTACTCTGCTCATCCCTACAAGCTTCTAGATGCTAATTAAGGTCATTTTCAACGTTTGTCTCCAAGTCAGCTGGAACAATAACCCTCACTTGTCAAGCAGTATGGCCTCACTGCGTGCCCTCTTGTATCTTTCTGGCGCACACCAGAGGGGAGGGGACAGTTGTCTCACAAGGAATTCCTGCTGCAGCCTCTAATTCTGGCTGGTTCACCACCCTTGCTTGGGCCATCTACAAGGGCATGCCGATCCTCCCCTAAACTCTGAATTTTCTGGCTGTGACAGTGTTGCCTGTCCTTCTACCTCCACATGTCTCCAGATCTGACAGTGACCTTCCTCATTGGCCTGCAGGGAAATGTTGCCCTTTTCTTATTTATTTTGATGTTGAGAGAGAAGAGAGGGGACAGGTGGGGCCATAGCTGAGTTGCACTGACTGTTAGAGACACAGTGTTTCATATCACCCTGCAGCTCTTCTCTCCTGCTACCATAGGCCCTGATGACCAGGTTGGACTACCATGGCAGACTCCTCCATCTGTAGCATTTTCTCTCTCAGGAACTTCCTTCTCCTTCCTGCAAGCTAACTTCTGTTGCTTTCCCGCCTGTAGCCTCTTTAGACCTCCCCGATATCTACATTTTGCATTTCATTTTCGTTGTATGGTTGGCCTCTTGGGGTCGGGGTCAAGCAGGCAGGATCTCCACTGAAGGCTTCCATAGCATCAACGCCCAGATTCATGGGGGAGAAGCTTGCAGCTCAGATCGGACAGTGAATCGATGGGGAGGGGTCCGGTTGGGGATGTAGATGAGAATTTTATTTTTTGGACTCTTTCGCAAAGGATTGGGTGTCTGGAGAACTTTTCGTCATACAAAGCAAGATGGCAACTTTCCCAGGAAAAGGGGAGAAGAGGGGAGCAGGAAAGTAGAGTGATACTCTCTGCCTCTGTTTCCACTTTGTGACAATTGGTAGCTTTCCTTCTAAACTGCAGATGCCGCTATTTAAAAAGAAACAAAGAGAACTTGTTCTATGGCTTAGCAGATCCAGGTACGCAAAGGGGCAGGGTAAGGTATGATGGGGAATACTCCGGAAGGATATCCTTTCAAAGGACAGCTATCATGCTGAGTTGCCTCTTCAGAGGAGGTGAGGGAAAAGGGGCTTCAAAGCACCCTTCAGAGCTTCCAAAGGCATCCCTGTTTCGGGAAACACAAGAGCCTGATGTCTGAGAATGGAAAAGTGGGTTGTGAACTGCTTCAGACTCCTGACCCAGGATATCCCAGGTGGAGGGTGCTGGGAGGGCTGACCACCTGCCTTGGTGGTGGAGCCTGGGAAGAGTGGCATTGGGACTGGCCAGCACAGGGTTTGCAGGGCCATGGGGAATGCCAGTGTTCCCATGAAGCAGGCATAGGTGACAAGGCAGTTATGGGGTCATCTTGGATCCTTTTCAATCAGGCTGCGCAGGGGGCCAAGGAGTGTCAGCAGAAAGAGGCCAGAGGACCACGGCTGGATGCCCAGGGGCTGAAGAAAGATTGTAAGTCACAACCTAGAATAGATACATCCACCCTGGTGCCCAGGTCAAGGACGCCAAGCCAATAGTCTCCAAGTGCACTGCAAAGGAGAAAGCAACAACTGTACACATCTGAACAGACCCAGAGAACAAAAAGCCAGACAACTACACCTCTTCTGCCCTTTCCTTCTCCAATAGCAGTCCCTGGAGGCGATGCTGTGAGGGTGGGAGGGGGCCGGGGCAGGAGGTTCAAGGGGGTTCATGGGGATACAGAGTGGAAGCAGCAGGAAGAGAAATTTGAGAATACTGACCCCTCTGCCCCCTTTCTTACCGCGGGCTTCCAGCCAAGTTCACAGTCTCTCTTTAAATTGTGGTGTGAACATTGTAGTCTCTGAATCAATCTGTGTTTGTAATTGAAAATAACTTTGAGATGTTCTATTGTCTAAGAGTGAGCAGAGAAAACAAGGGTAAGATTCCCTCGTGAAATAAAGTTTAAAGGGACAATGAGAGACAGAATAAGTTGTCTTGTAACCACAGTCCACACATCTACAAAGAGAGGAACCAGGAGGGAGACGACAGTAGAAACCTACACATTATGACTGTGCTTCTTGAACTGCCTTCTGTGAAGTCCAGATTGTTTTCTGTATTATATAATAAAAGGAAACCAAGGAAATGGACTTGAGTGTACGCTGGGACTAGAGCTTAGAAAATGGTGCCCTCGAGGGCTTCCCTGGTGGCGCAGTGGTTGAGAGTCCGCCTGCCGATGCAGGGGACGCGGGTTCGTGCCCCGGTCTGGGAAGATCCCACATGCTGCGGAGCGGCTGGGCCCGTGAGCTACGGCCGCTGAGCCTGCGCGTCCAGAGCCTGTGCTCCGCAACGGGAGAGGCCCCAACAGTGAGAGGCCCGCGTACCGAAAAAAAAAAAAAAAGAAAAGAAAAAAAAAAATGGTGCCCTCGAAAGAGTCATGGACTGAAAGAGTCCCATGAATGAGGTGAAATTCAGATCCCAAGTCTCCACATAAAGAAGTTCCTCTTTCTAGTGGTAAAGACCTGGACTTTTCACATTTGGCCTCGTGGCCTCTCTGCCAAGTACAGGAAAATCAAAATATGCTTTTGGTTTGAATTCCTTTCAAAAGTGTCCTCCTTGACTCTTTGCTCAGAAGCAACATCAACCTACAGTCTCACTGGAAAGAGGATGAAACCTAAGATGGAGAACAAGTCAAGGGTATTGACTGGAACCTTAGTGACAACGCCCAGTTTTACTGATAAGCAATGTGTGGTCAGACTCATCCCTGGGGGCTGCCCTTCAGAATGGTGGGTGTGTGGGCAGGTAAGTCTGACGTGGCAAGATGCCCCAGAATTATGTGCTCCTTCTTGGAAGCCTCTGCTCCACCAGATAAGGCATCTGTTTCCACCTGCCCCTGCTGTGTTCCGGGCAACACTGGATGCTGTAATTCATGAGGTAGTTTTGTGAACTTGAAAGGACACTGAGATTGGACTCCCATGGACTTGGTTCAAATTGTGACTCTGCCACTGGCTCTTTGACCTGGCCGTATAGCCTAAAGGTGCTCATTCTCTTCTTGACTCTCTCTAAACCTTGAAAACTGGTTCTGAGGATTCAATGACGCTTTGGAGGTGAAAAACCTTTTGCACAATGCAACAGACAACAGTTGATCTTTATGTCTATTTTTTATAATAAAACAATAACTCTGGAAGTTTGCTACTAAGACATCCTAGTCATAAAGCAAAGAAATAATTCTTGAACAGGACTCAGTGGCTGTGATGGACACTCAATCCCCAAATTACTTGAAGTCCAGGAAGGATAAAATTGGTAGCACTGAGTGCATCTGCAATGAGAAAATTTAATATCCAGCCCATTTCAGAATGCTCGCATGATCCTGTTTTTTTATTTGAAGAAAGGGTTTTAGAAGTTCTGTCTCTACTCTTCTGCTCCCTTTTGCCTGGCAGTCAGCCTACTTAAACATTCTTCTCTTGTGTATTTTTTTTTCCCTCCTGTTAAAAAGTTCGTTGAGTGAGCCACTGAAATTTTTAAGCCAGCACTGGAAGTGCCTGACTGGGCCAAGCACAGCTTTACTAACAGAGAGTATTAAAAAGATAAATTGTTGTGGACCGAAAGAGATAAAATTATATGCGAGTGTAAAGGGAGAGTGGCCAGTGAAAGGCATTTGAAGCACGCCTGTGAAGCCAGCAGGTTTTTAGGGCGCCTGGAGTAGCTCACACACCACACAAGCTTTCCAATTGGGAGAGCACTTCTTTTCCCCTGCAGTTCCCTAAAAATACTCCTTATGTAATGGGTTAACCCCTTCTCTGCCAAGAACTCTCACCAAAACACCTACCATCCCCCACCCCCAGACTCAGTGTCATGATTCCCAACCCTTCTTGCCCTGGTCTCTCTCCTGGAGACTCAGGAGGTTTCTGTGTCCCTCTTCCTCTGCCTTTGATGTGGACACCCAGTTGTGCCAACCCAGCTGAGGTTCCCATGGGCTCCTATGGCGCCTCTGTTGACTCCTGTGGGGCCTGGACCCACATCCCTCACTTGGACTTATGTCAACAAACCCTCTCTTCAAAAACTTAAAAGTAGTTATTTCTATTTATCCCCATTTTATGCCAACAATATTTCATGACTGTAGCTGTGTTCCAGACTCTGTATTAAAAGGTTTACATTTGTTACTTCATTTAATCCTTAAACCAGGAGTTAGCCAACTGTTTCCGACTGTTTCCCTAAAGGGCCAAATAGTAACTCTTTCAGGTTTCAGTAACTCTGTCCCAGCTACTCTGCAGCATAAAAATAACCATAGACAATATGTAAACAAGTGAGCCGGGCTGTGTTCCAATAAAACTTTATTTAGACAATATTTAAACCAGTGAACCTGGCTGTGTTCTAATAAAACTTAGACAATATGCAAACAAGTGAATCTGGCTATGTTCCAATAAAACTTTATTTAGACAAACAGGCAGCAGGCTGGGCTTGGCCTGAGGCTATAGTTTGCTGACTCCTGCTCTTAACAACCCTTTGAAGTAAGTATATTTTTAGTATTTATTTTATAGAGGAGAAAATGAATCGTAGAGAAAAGATTAAGCAACATTGCAAAGATCATACAGATTTTAAGTGGCAACACAAGGTGTGTCCAATTCCAGGGCCCGTGTACACACCATGTGGAAATGCCTGCAATGAAGACACGTGCCTTAGGAAAAGAAATGGAAGATGGGCATTTTCCCCAGCAGCCTGCCCCATTTCATTATTACAAGGTTCCCATCAGCTCCACACCGGCAATGAACTTTTTCTTGTGGGCTGGGATCCTGATCAGGGCAACAGTGGCTCTTGTCGCTCTACCATGGGTGTCAGACAAGCAAGTCGACTGTCTGTCATTAACTATTCTGCATTGGAACGCAACTTCCAAAGGTTTCAGGATAAAGACAACAGCTGTTTCTTACGTTGCCAGGAATTTGAGTCATGTTTCTTCGTACATGTATTAATGGCATTAACTAATTTAACAATTAAATTATTGAGTGCGTGTATGTGCACAGGTGTGTGTGCATACATGTATACACCAGACTTTGAGCTAAGTCCTGGAAATATACAAAAAACAGCCAAAAGGACAGACAGATGACCACTAGACCTGGGTGTGACTGACTACATTTTGCTTAGGTCTAGACAGTTTATTTAGTCTTTGTCTGCATCATTCTGATCGATCCTCAACCTGAGCTAGGTATCCCTCAGTCCATCTTTATGGTAAGAAAGCTCAGGCTGGGAGTTGCAGAGACTTGCAGAAGATTCCAGAGTGACAACTTTGGTGGACTAGCTGAGTCTTCGGCTTGGGGCCTCTGACCCTGGACTTGGTAACCTTTCCACCACACTTCGCTATTCTGCTATCCCAAGGGCCATGCTCTGTGCTGTTCTCCTTTACCCCTTTACTCCTGCACCTGCAGCTGGCGGCATCTCTGTCTGAACTTTATGTAACCTGGCTCCTTTCCAGACCCTCTGGCAGCCGTCCCAGGCTTCATTTTCTATCTACCCAGCATCTCCCAGGTTCTCTTCTGAAGCTCTTATCCTTCTCTGGCAGCCAAATGCCCTCTATTTTATTTTCTCCCTAGGGCACACTCATAGGATGGAGGAAAGCTGAGAGATTGTTCACTCTCTTAACAGGAGCTGGTTTCAATTCAGCCACAGCTGTGACGCGTTTCAGAAGTGAGATGGATCCCAAGACAGATGGCTCAGCAGAGACTATTTTAAGCCCCAGAGTCACAAGAGCAGATCCAAAATAACTCCGTCCAGCAGGGGTCAAATGCAGAGCAGAGCTGCTGGCTTTAGAGAAGGCATGACCCCAGATCTTTGGAGTGAGGCAGCACTGGTGTTTTCCAGTAAATAAGACTTCTTCTGTGCAGGCTCTAAGCTGATGTTTCAGGACTGACTTGGCCCCATGTTCAGCTGCTGCTCTCAAAAGAACCTCCCTCGGATGGCTTCAAAGCTCTAGTTTGAATATTTGTTACTGCTACCAAGATTTATACCAGGGGAAACTGCACTCCCCTGTGTATCAGTCAGCTAATTGCAACAGTAATGCTGTGTAAGAAACCAGCTTGGAACTCAGTGGCTTAAAGCAATGCTCATTTATTCTCTTCATGTGCCCGGACTTGGCTGGGGGTCAGCTGATCTGGACTCACCTGGCTGATCTTTGCTCTGAGCTGTGGATTTGCTCCTGCTGCTCCACTGAGCTCTCATCCTTGTTGGACCAGCAGGCTTCAGAGCAAGTTCTCATGGCCATGACACAAATACAAGAGGAAAACGCACAGGCATGCTTCAAGCCTTTGTTTGCATGTGTCTGTTAAAATCATATTGGCCAAAGCAATTTATGTGGACAAGTCCAGTCAATATCAATGGGGCAGAAAATATACTCTACCCCTGGTGGTGAGGAAAGGGATTGCAAGTTCCCATGCAAAGGTTGTGCATAGGAGAGGAGAGAAGAAGTAGGACAGCATTGAAATCCATTACACCTGGGCTGCAGAGCACCTGGAGGAGAAGGCTGCATAGAGGGGCAGCAGAGAAACCTGGTGGTCTTTCCCCTTTGAGCAGCTGTGACTGCTCACTACCTTTTCCCCTCCAGGGAGGAACCAGGGCCATGGCAGATGGCCTGACTTCTCCCTTTGGAATGGCCTTAAACTATCTCTGCACCCTTGTAAATTGGTTTCCTGCCTTCTGTCCACAGAGTGGCCGGGCTGATGCTGTTGAGTTCTTCAAACTGGCACCTCAGAGGGTTTTAATAGATTTGGGAAGTCCAGAGATGCAAACAGGTTGGATGAGCAGTGGGTATTTTAAGGACTTGAGCCCCTTTATTTGTATACCTCTGACCCTGCATGTAAGAGTAGCTTCAGTTTCAATGAGAAGACCAGAGAGGTGGGCTCCCAGCAGCTCCCTGGAGATGAAAGCACATGCAAGATGATACTGTCCTGTTTTTGAGGCTGTCATAATGTGTCTGTGGACTGGCCATGGGAGCAGAAGTACCACGTGCAGGGATTTTTACATACGAAGACCAGGTAACACTGGACAGTAAGGCTGCTAGGATCACACAGCTCTCCTCACTTTACATCCCTCTGTCTGGCATACTGAGCCTTGGTGAAAGAGCATCTGCCTCCAGAGCCATGGGGGCAATAATGCCATCTATCTTCCAACACTCTCTACTCCCCTGCCCTTCTTGATATGTTTATGACAATTTCACCATATGACATTATTTGTGTATTTGTTTATTGCCTAGATCTTCCACTACTTCTTGTGGGCAAGAACTCTATTTACCTCATTTAGGGTTGTATCCTCAGAGCCTAGACTTGGACACATGGTATTAATCAAGAAGGAGTTCAGTAGATATTTGTTGAATGAATAAATACATAGACTTGTTCCACTGAGTGATATAGAGTAGGTGCTTAATATATATTTCTTCCTTCCTTCCTTCCTTCCTTCCTTCCTTCCTTCCTTCCCTCCTTCTTCCATATGCAGATTGATATCCCCAACCCTACTTCATTTTGCATGATTCTGAAACTTGTTTTCCAAGGTGCAATGTAAACTTCCCCTTAGCCATATTTATATTTAGGGCCAAATGGTGATTTCAGAGGAAAAAAAAAATCAGTCTTGACTCATGGAGGCCCAGACCTTTTAAAATTCAGATCTGAGGGCACCTTAGCCGCAGGAAGAAGGAAATAGCAGTTAGATATTTAGAAATTATCTTGGGACTTCCCTGGCGGTCCAGTGGTTAAGACTTCGCCCTCCAATGCAGGGGGTGCAGGTTCGATCCCTGGTTGGGGAGCTGGGATTCCACATGCCTCGCGACCAAGAAACCAAAACATGGAACAGAGGGAATGTTGTAACAAATTCAGTAAAGACTTTAAAAATGGTCCACATCAAAAAAAGAAAGAAAAGAAATTATCTTGCTCTTCATTAATAGGAAAATATTGTAAATGGGCAAAGAGCATCAGCTAGGAATAAGATATTCTACATTCTAG
This sequence comes from Monodon monoceros, assembly GCF_005190385.1. Lineage (NCBI taxonomy): Eukaryota > Metazoa > Chordata > Mammalia > Artiodactyla > Monodontidae > Monodon > Monodon monoceros. The sequence goes on along the minus strand of NW_021703769.1, from coordinate 75,622,627 downwards.
GGCTTCCCTGGTGGCGCAGTGGTTGAGAGTCCGCCTGCCGATGCAGGGGACACAGGTTTGTGCCCCGGTCCGGGAAGATTCCCCATGCCGTGGAGCGGCTGGGCCCGTGAGCCATGGCCGCTGAGCCTGCGCGTCCGGAGCCTGTGCTCCGCAACGGGAGAGGCCACAACAGTGAGAGGCCCGCGTACCGCAAAAAAAAAAAAGATATTCTACATTCTAGTGTGAAGCTAAGCAGACCAAATGTGGTAGACTGAATCATGGCTTTCCAATTATGTCCACATTTTAATCACCAGAGCCTCTGAATATGTTAGATTACTTGGCAAAAAAAAAAAAAAAGGAATTAAGGTTACAAAAGGAATGAAGTTTTCTAATCAGTTGACTTTGAGATAAGGAGATTATACTGGATCATCTGAGTGCGCCCAAAGTCAAAACTTAGGTGAGCCCAATTGTTACGAAATAAAGGTTTAATTTTAATGGGGAAAAGGTGGCAGAAGAGTCAGTGTCAGAATGATGTTATGTGAGAAATAGTAGACCTGCCATTGCTGGCTTTGAGGATGAACGGGGCCATCAGCCAAGGAATGTGGGCAGCCTCAAGAAGCTGGAATGAAAAAGGCAAGGAAATGGATTCTCCTCTAGAACCTCCAGAAATGGACACAGCCCTGCTGACACCTTGATTTTAGCCCATTTTGGACCTAAGGCCTCTAGAACTGCCAGACAATAATTTTGCATTGTTTTCACCCACTAAGTTTTTGTTTGTTTTTTTAAACCTTTTATTTATATTGGAGTATAGTTGATTAACAAAGGTGTGTTAACCATGGTGTGTTAATCAAAGGTATGTTAATCATGGTTAAGACGGTGAAGTCTTAAAATGACTCCTCTGTCATTTGGAGGCTGGGGGGCAATTAGAAGGAGAACCCTGATAGGGGTCCAGTGGCTGTTTCTATCTCAATATGAGTAATCAAGGTTATCTTGACTTATGACATTTTCTGTGTTTATTTTCCTAGCGCTACATCACAATTGTAAGGTATATATTTTAAAACTTGCTTTCACTCAACAGCATTCAGTTGTTCAGTCTCTTTTCTCTGCCAGGCTGGGTAGCCACGAATCACAGCTCAAGTGAGACTTGGTCCCTGCTCATGAGACACTCTCAGCTACACTACATGGTACAGTAAGTCCCCTACATACGAACGAATTCTGTTCTGAGAGCGCATTTGTAATTTGTTCGTAAGTTCGACAAAGTTAGCCTAGCTACCCAACTAACACGATCGGCTATATAGTACTGTACTGTAATAGGTTTATAATACTTTTCACACAAATAATACATAAAAAACAAACAAACACAAAAAACAAAGAAGACATTTTTAATCTTACAGTACAGTACCTTGAAAGGAGATGGTAGAGCTGAAGGATCGTCAGCAACAGGAGACGGAGGGAATGCTGCAATTTCACTCATGCCTGACATGATTGGACATGCATAAGCATGTTCCCATCTTTGAAAGTTCACAACTTGAAGGTTCGTATGTATGGGATTTATTGTATTAAAACATGAACCTCAGCAATCCTTGTGTGCTAGATTGAGAAATTGGCCATGGGGTTTTAGAGCTTCTGTCAAGGAGCTGAGTCTATTTCTCCACTCTTTGGATCCAGGCTGGTCTTCCGACTTGCTAGAATGTGGTAGAAATGACACCGCTCACTCTCAAACCCTAGGCCCCAAGAAGACTTGCAGTTTTATCTCTTTGCTGTCCGTGGGAACCCTGCATCCATCAGATTGTGAATCAGCCAGGGCTAGCCTGCTGGGTGACTGATGGGGATGTTGGCCCAGTTACCCTGTCCCCCTAACCAAGAGCCAGCCAACCCCAAGTCATGTGAGTGAGGCCCTGGATGGCCTGCTCCCCACAAACGCTTGAGCAAGCGCAGTCCATGACAACAGAGGCAGCTCCCAGCAGCCCCCTCTGCACTCAACCCAAATTTCCCACCCATGTGACCTATACATGGTAGAGTTTTAAGCCACTAATTTGGGGGCTAATTTTTTATGCAGCAAAAGCTAATTGATGCACCTTGTACAGCAGAGAGGAACCCGACAGTACTCGAGTGCTGTTTTCAATGACATTGTCAAGGGCAATCATTTGTTAATTTAAGCCCTACCTAGGGCCTTGATTATGGGTGTTTATGGGGGTGGCTGAGGTGGGGGGCGGGTTGAAGAAGCTGCGCTGACTGAGCAGTTGGCTCTGGGTGAAAGAAAAGATATTTGAAATTCAAATTCACTCTCTTCTGCTGATGGACACTGACTTTGTGTGCTTTTAGGGAATTGTTTTTTTATTCATTAGTGAAGTAGCTGAGATAGTAGAAAAATCAACATGGCCTCAAGTGATGACTCTCCTAATTGTTCTCTACTGAAAGAGGTTTGGCCTTAAAAATGTCTGAGCTGAGAATCCCATCCGAATTCTCTCATCACAAGAAAAAGTCACCACACCAACCCCCATCCAGCGGTCTCCAAGTAGTGCCATTGCCACCGCCCTCGGCACAGTGGGTGTTACTGGCTGACAAACCAGGGGAGAAATTTTCTGAAACAGAGACCCTGGCTCTCCTTTTTTCTATGTTGTCTGCTTCTTTTTTGGAAATAGAGCTCCCACTGACATCAAAAAGAATCTCTCTCAAAGTGCCGAGAAACCACAGGGCAGGCAGCGTGGTTCCCCCAGCGGCAGAGAATCAGCTCCCGATGCATTCACTGTAGATCAAATTGGGTTAAATGCCCCCTTCCAAGCAAGCCTGAAAAAATCCCCGACACGAGGTCTTTCATGCGTTAGACCTCGAATGAAGGGCAAGCCTCAAAGCCTGGCCTAGTTCTAAATTTAGATCAGTAATTTCATCCAAGAATGTAACTGTGTCATGAATACTTCTGTTTTCCTTCCCTTTTAATGCCTGAGTGGGGAGGATTAGGGCTACATTGGTGCCTTGACAATTTTGAGGAGGTGTCGTGTGGATATTTCTCAGTGAAAAGTTCAAAAGTAATAGGAGACCAGCTTAAAATGTCAAGTCACATTATTGGCAGACACCTAAGGTGATTTCTGCCGCTTTCCCTTGCTCTTAATTCAAGCGACGTTACATGTGCTATGACAACAGTGAGCAGCTGGGAACAGACTGCCTGATCTCTGGGAGCTGGCTGCTGCAAGGACAATCTGAATGGCCCTTCATGCATTTTCTCATCCTTAAATGGGTGCTTATTCTCTGGGGGTCAGTAGCTATACTCTTAGGGCTACTGTAGCAGAGAAAGAGTAAAAGCCCGTCAATGTGCTTCGTACTGATTTTAAATATTTTTAGCATTTGAATGAATACATGCTTATATATGTGTGCGTGTACACACACACACACACACACACACACACACACACACACACACACACCAAGGTTCCACCGTCCAATTAAGTATCAGATGCCTCTGTTTGGGGGATGAATTATTTCAACTCATCCTGACTATCAAAGGTTGAAAAGAAGGTCTGATTGACAACTGTATAGATACATTCATTTAAGAGAAAAGTAAGACCCAAGCGATGAATGATTACGCTATAAATGCAGCACGTTTAGGACTCAGAGGGAACAAGGGGGGCCCCTTCATCCTGCTCTGGAATTAAAAGGCTCTCCTGATGGGCATAGGACTGGCCAGGCCAAGATGTTAAAGGTCTGCATTGGAGAGGACAGTGTTTCCGCAATGGTTTTCGGTGTAAACCACCAGAGATACCGATGTTTAAAGGAAGATTTTCAGAACAGTCCACATGCTCTGGAGGTAAACCTTGGACTTACCTGTCTCCCACATAACCTGCAAAGCAAGGCACGGGGTTTTGATTGAAATGCCTAGTAATTCTGTCATCAACTGCCCTGCTTTTTTCCCCCTTGAACACATTACTGATGGTAACAAGGGAGTTATTTTCAATCAAGGCATGCTACAATGAAAGAGATTTCTCCTAACATTGTGATCCCTTCCCCTGAAATCCATTTCAGATTGGCGGATAAAATGTGATTATATTTACACTTCCCTGACACAATCCAGGCAGCAAAATAACAGGCTGCCGGAGACATTTTTCGTCTTCATATTTAGATCTGTCAGTGCCGTCGTGCTGGGGGAACAGGGAGGGGTGACAGAGGCAGCTGGGGTTGGTGATATGTTTTAGTTGGCTCACAAATAGAGAGTCTCTGTGCACTGTGAACCTCTCTATCTCCCTCTCATCCCAGAGTTTCTTGAACGCCATCCTGAATGGTGTTCAGAGCAATGGTACAGCATGCTAATCAATAGTGCTCTATGCAAATCGAATTTCTCATTTTTGCCTTGACACAGTCCATAAATTATTTTGACATAATACTTTAATTGGTTCTTATTCATAAGGGGATGGACGATGTATGACTCCCAGTATCCATGTAAGTCACCGCTGGAATTGTATTTAAAATCTAGGCTTCCAGATGGCAAGGCTAAAATGGTAGATGGGACAGCCTAGAGGTGACATGATGTTGCAGAGAGTAAGAGACCCCTGGCTGGGGTGAGGGATTCTGATTCTGGTTCTCAACCTACCAGGTCATATGTGATATCAGGAAACCCATCCACCTTCTCTGGCCCAAGTGTCATCATTTGTAAAGCGAGTGGGTTGGTTAGGGGACCATCAAGATTCTTTGTGTGTGGAGTCCTGCCTATACTTCCCAGAGTGGCAATGCCAAACTTGTGTTCAAGTCCTCACTGTCACGGGAGGATTGACATTCCATTTCAACAAGATTGTAAAGATCATCAAGGTTCCCACAGACATCACCCTGGACCCTTCGTAAGTAACCTGTGTTTGTAACTCTAAATACAATACTCTCCCTCTTGAATCCAGAGAAGGTGACCTTTCTCTTTTTCAGGTCCCCTCTGAGCTCTTAATGGTAGTGGATGCTGTGATCCAGGAATAAATGACTTGCTGCTCCCACTGCTCTGAGTGCTGCCAGCAGAGTCATGGGTAGATATGAGAGTTCAGGACTCAGAGACTTCCAGGGGTTGATATCTTGGAGAAGAGGACCTACAGAGACACTCTGTGTCCCTTCTGACTTCACTGCATTTGCTGAATCCAAAGCTGAGCTAGACAAAAAAGCTGATAACGTAGAAAATGGCAGCTCAGAGAAATATACACGTGCACAAAGAACTTTTAGCAGTCTTGTGGCGCTAGGGAAAAATACTGGACTTCAGGAAGAGCTAAGAAGTTGGCTAAGCACTCACGGGTGAGTTTTAATTGCGACCTTAAGGGTCTATGCTCCAGGAGCGAGTATGAACCAAAACATAGGCAAGCCCACATAGAACCTTAAATCTAGTCTCCAACCATCTCGGTCCCTGATTAAATGAAGGCATTTGTACCTAATAGCCAGAATTACTTTAAGTCCGCTCTAGAAGAATATAAAATTATCCAGAACCATACAGCTTTTCATAAAAGTGTCTGGTATTCAATAAAAAATATATATATATTATGCAAGCCGAGAGGCAGGAGCAAGTGACCAAAAGCCAAAAGGAAAAATAAAATGGAAGTAAGAATCAGACCTACAGGTGACACAGATAGTGAAGCAAGGACTTTAATATGTTTAGGAAAATAGGTTACAAGATGGAGAATGTCAACAGAGAATTAGAATCTATAAAAATGACCAAAACAGAAATTCTAGAACAAAAAATAACAGTAAAGGCTAAAATTGAAAATCAAGGGTTTAAGAGCAGGTTAGGCATAGCAGAGGAAGGGATTCGTATATTGGAAGGTCACTTAGTAGAAAAATATACAGACTGAGCACAGAGAGGAACAATGTTTAAAATGATGGAAAGTAGCATGCAGGACATATAACACATGGTAAGTAGTGTAACATACTTATAATTAGATTCCTGGAAGGAGGAAAAAGAGAGAATGGGACAGAAGTACTGCTTTTTAGCCCACTGGCTGAAAAATTTCCCAAATCGACAAAAGACATTAAACCACACATTCAGGGCTTCTCTGGTGGCGCAGTGGTTGAGGGCCCGCCTGCTGATGCAGGGGACATGGGTTCGTGCCCTGGTCTGGGAAGATCCCACATGCCGCGGAGCGGCTGGGCCCGTGAGCCACGGCCACTGGGCCTGCGCGTCCGGAGCCTGTGCTCCGCGGCGGGAGAGGCCACAGCAGTGAGAGGCCCGCGTACCGCAAAAAAACCAAACAAACAAAAAACACATTCAAAAAGCTTTATAGCTCCCTACAAGCATAAATACAAAAAATGCCATACTAGGCATATCATAATAAAATTCCTGAAAGCCAAAGTAAAACTCTAAAAGAAGTTAGAATAAAAAAGGCATGTTGCCTTCAAAGGCATAAACAATATTTATTTTTTAAAACAGCCTGAGACCTGTTTTGCCAACAGCAATTATGTAAGTCAGAAGACAATGGAATGTGCCTCTTAAGGTTCCGAAAGAAAATTATTTCTAGCCTAGAATTATATACCCAGTGAGAATACCCTTTAAAACTAAAAGTGATCTAAAGACATTTTCAGACAAGCAAAAACTGAGAAAATTGCTACTCATTAAATGCTCCCTAAAGGAAATTCTAGAGAGAGTGTTTTAGGCAGATATTAAATGACCCCATATAGAAACGCAGTTAGGTAGCAAAGTATTAAAAATAACAGTGGAAAGGGTAACTATGTCAGAAAACTGAACACATATTTTAAGAATGTAAATTTATAATTTAGATAGAAATTCAAAGGGCCAAGAACAGCCAAGGCAATTGTAAAGAAGAAAAAAGTTGGAAAATATAACTACCAGATATCAAATTTATTATAAAATTGTGCCTATTAAGATAACTGATTATTCACAACAGCCAAAATGTGGAACAACCTAAGTGTCACACACACACACACACACACAATGGGATACTATTCAGCCATGAGAAAGAAGGAAATTCTGCCATTTGTGACAACATGGATGGATCTTGAGAGCATTATGCTAAGTGAGATAAGTCAGACAAAGACAAATATTATACGGTATCTTTAAACATGGAATCTAAAAAAAGCCAAACTCGTAGAAATAGAGTATAGAATGGTGGTTACCAGAGGCTGGGGACTGGGGGGAATTGGGACGATGTGGTTAAAGATGTTAAACTTGCAACTAGAAGATGAATAACTTCTGAGGATCTAACGTACAACATTTGATTATAGGCGACGATACTGTATTTTATACTTCAAAACTGCCAAGAGACTAGATCTTAAATATTCTCACCACACACACAAAAATGATAATTAAGTGACATGTTAGAGGTATTAGCTAAGGCTACGGTGGTAATCTTATTGCAATATATAAATGTGTCAAATCAGCACATTGTACATCTTAAACTTACACGATGTTATATGTCAATTATATCTCAATTTAAAAAATACAACTGGTATGGGCACAAGTTTAGATCCAAACCAGACCAATGGAATACAATGGAGCACCCAGAAACAAACTCACACATATTAATCACCTGATTTATGGCAAACATGCTACTGCAAAATTCTTGAGATGGTACTTTACAAAAGAGGATTCCAAATGGCCAGTAAACAAACGAAAAGTTGTTCCACATCACTGGTTAACAATGATTTAAGATAAATTAGAACTATAAGATACCATCTCAAACATGGTTAAAGTTAAGGGGGGAAAAATCTGGCAATACTACACGTTGGTGAGGATCTGGAGAAACTAGAATTTTCGTAGCCCAGTGGTGAGAGCGTAGTTTGGTAAGGAGCACTTTGCAAAATATCCCACCTGGTATGGTGAAGAGGGGAGGGAAAAGGGAGGGTAGAGGTGGCTCGTAATGTCTAGGTGACATTGGGAGCCAAGGGGCTGCCGCCTCATAGGCTAAATTATTGGTAAAAGGGAAGAACAGGGCTTCCCTGGTGGCGCAGTGGTTGAGAGTCCGCCTGCCGATGCAGGGGACGCGGGTTTGTGCCCTGGTCCAGGAAGATCCCACGTGCCGCGGAGCAGCTGGGCCCGTGAGCCATGGCCACTGGGCCTGCGCGTCCGGAGCCTGTGCTCCGCAACGGGAGGGGCCGCAAACGCAAAAAGAAAAAAAAAAAGCGAAGAACAGCCCTCACAATCTTTCTCCATCAGCTCAAAGCCAGGGTTTGGTGAATCCCAGTAATTAATCTTACAAAGAAGCATCTGATTTTCCGGGAGTAACAGTTCTCACTTTGACTCTACTGATGCTGACTCCTTATAGAATTTTCCAAGAGATATTTGTCGTAGATTTTTCCTTCCTTAAGAGCGAGAGCATGAAGCTACTTGACACCAAAGCAGTGGCTTATTTAGCCAGTGCTGGCTGCTTCTCTGAGTACTGTGGTCCTTCCTTCTATTTCCAGTTGCAGGCTCAGCACCAAAGAAATACATGAAGAAACTGGCAGGCTCCCTCTACTAGGCTGGCTTCTGGAATTGGTCCCGCCCTTCCTCCCTGGTGTCAGTCCTGGACAGGGATAAGTAAGATGATGGTCTCCCTACCTACCCCTCCCCCACCCCACCCATGATGTCTTTGTCCTTGGTTCCTGGTTTTTCCTCCTGGCCTGCTAGGATAGAGGTTCAACTCTAAATTTCCACATGATCAATAGAATCTCTAACAACCTTGCTTAATTCCACATTGCTTTGGCCCCCGGACTGGACACTGCTTCTGATATTGCCCAGCTATTGCTGGTTTTGTCCTCCGTAGAAAATGTTTCTGCACCACAAGTCGGCATTTCTAAGCAGAAGACCTGATAATCCCACCCAACATCCTCTCGATACACTGGCATTAGACTCTCCTACCCCCAAACTTGACCATCCCACATCAGGCTGAACCTTATTATAACCCCAGATTTTGTGATTCATACTCTCTGGCTAAGTAGACTCACCCCATTCATAGCCTTCTCCTTACAGGGTATTTCTAGCATGCAATATGACTCATGGAAAAAAACTGTGAAAAATCCATCAAGCCAGTTGTTGGCATTCATCTGTGCTTGTCTGGCAGAAATTTAACATTTCAAAGGCTTTAGGGAAAATTGTGTTAGGACAGAGGATACTTAGATAATAGATTTACAACATCTGTGTTCGGGTGCAGCCCTCCTTGGTTATTAGATCTGTAAGTTGTTACTTAAAGATAAATTTCTCAGTTTGATTTAGTTTAAAGGTTGTCTCTGAGAATTACACACATTCCCAGAGGCCACAGGGCAGACGGTACAACTTAAATAAATTGGGCATGTTTGAATCGATAAATAAATGCATATGTCTCCACCCACTCCAGCACCATGTACGTGGAAGATACTCTGGGGAAAGTTCTAAGAAAGGCTTGAGAATTAGCCCAAAGCAACAGGAAAACTCCTTCCAGGGACAAGGTGAAGTGGGCACCCAGCTACCTGTGAGAGGAGTCAAACTCACTCAGAGATACGGGTCAGGGAGTATCTCTGGGAAGACTTTGGGATACAATGAGGAATTATCTATTTTTTTAAGGACTAATTTTTTAGAGCAGTTTTAGGTTCACAACAAAACTGAGAGGAAGGTAGAGAGGTTTCGCACTTACTCCCTGCCCCTACACGTGCACAGCCTCACCCATGACCAACGTCTCTCCCCAGAGTACATTGCCTGCAACCGACGAACCTACAGTGACACGTCACAATCACACAAAGTCCATGGTTTACATTAGGGTTCGCTCTGGGCATTGCACACTCTGTAGGTTTGGACAAAAGTATAAATGACATGTATCAACCAATATAGTATCATACAGAGTCATGTCATTGCCCTAAAAATCCTCTGTGCTCCACCTATTCATCCCTCCTTCCCTCGATCCATCCCGACCCCCTGAAAAACACTGGCCTTTTTACTGTCTCCATAGTTCTGCCTTTTCCACATTGGGATATAGTTGGAATCATACAGCATGTAGCCTTTAAAGATTGGCTTCTTTCATTTAATGATATGCATTTAAGGTTCCTCCATATCTTTTCATAGCTTAATAGTTCATTTCTTTTTAGTGCAGAATAATAGTCCATTGTCCTGGATGTATCTCAGTTTACCCATTCACCTAACTGAAGGACGTCTTAGTTGCTTCCAAGTTTTTACAATTATGAAAAAAGCTGCTATAAACATCCCTGTTCAGGCTTTTGTGCGGACATATGTTTTCAACTCCTCTGGGTAAATACCAAGGAGTGTGATTGCTGGATCATGTGGTAAGAGTATGTTTAGTTTTTCAAGAAGTGGCCATACTGTCTTCCAAAGTGGCTGATCCATTTTGCATTCCCACCAGCATGAATGAGAGTTCCTCTTGTTCCACATTCTTGCCAGTATTTGGAGTTGTTACTGCTTTGGATTTTAGCCATTCTAATAGATACCTAGGAGTATCTCGTTGTTTTCCTTTGCATTTCTCTGATGACATACGATGTGGAGCATATTTTCATGTACTTACAGATCACCTCAGAGATATTGCGGGTTCAGTTCCAGACCATCGCAATAAAGTGACTATTGCTATAAAGCGAGTCCCACAAATCTTTTTGTTTCCCAGTGCATAAAAAAGTTATGTTTACACTAGGCTGTAGTTGATTAAGTGTGCAATAGCATTATGTCTGAAAGAACAACTAACATACCTGAATTAAATACTTGATTACTAAAACATGCTAATCTCTATATGAGCCTCCAGTGAGTCAAAATCTTTTTTCTGCGGGGGGGGGGGGGTCTTGCCTCGATGTTGGTGGCCGCTGACCAGTCAGGGTGGTGGCTCTGAAGGTTGGGGTGGCTGTGGCAGTTTCTTTCTTTTTTCTTCTTCTTTCTTTCTAGCCGTACAGCACGGCATGCAGAGAATCTTAGTTCCCCAACCAGGGATCGAACCCTTGCCCCCTGTGATGGAAGCATGGAGTCCTAACCACTGGACTGCCAGGGGATTCCAGACAATTTCTTAAAATCAGACAGCAGTGAAGTTTGCCGCATTGATTGACTCTTCCTTTCATGAATGATTTCTCTGTAGCATGCAATGCTGTTTGATAGCATGTTACCAACAGTAGAACTTCTTTCAAAATCGGAGTCAATCCTCTTAACCCCTGCCACTGCTTTATCAACTAAGCTTATGTAATATTCTAAATCCTTTGTTGTCATTTCAATAATCTGCACAGCATCTTCACCAGGAATAGATTCTATCTCAAGAAACTACTGCTTTTGCTCATCCAGAAAAAGCAGCTCCTTATCCATGAAAGTTTTATCATGAGATGGCAGCAATTCAGTCACATCTTCAGGTTCCACTTCTAATTCTAGTTCTCTTGCTATTTCCACCACATCTGCAGTTACTTCTGCCACTGAAATCTTGAAGCCCTCAAGTCATCCATGAGGGTTGGAATCAACTTCTTTCAGACTCCTGTTAATGTTGACAGTTTGACCTCTTCCCATAAATCAAAAATGTTCTTAATAGCTTCTAGAATAGTGAATCCTTTCCAGAAGATTTTCAATTTACTCTGCCCAGATCCATCAAAGGAATCACTATGTATGTCAGCTACAGCCTTACAAAATGTATTTCATAAATAATAAGACTTGAAAGTCAGAATTACTCCTTGATCTATGGGCTGTAGAATGGATGTTGTGTTAGCAGGCATGAAAACATTAATGTCACTGTCCATCTCCACAAGAGTTCTTGGGTGACCAGATGCATTGTCAATGAGCAGTAATGTTTTAAAAGGAATTTTCTTTTTCTGAGCTGTAGGTCTCAACAGTGGGCTTAAAATATTAAGTAAACCATGCTATGAACAGATGTGCTGTCATCCAGGCTTTGTTGTTCCATTTACAGAGCACAGGCAGAGTAGACTTAGCATAATTCTTAAGGACCCTAGGATTTTCAGAATGGTACATGAGCAATGGCTTCAACTTCCAGTCACCAGCTGCATTAGCCCCTAACAAGAGAGTCATCCTGTCCTTTGAAGCTTTGAAGCCAGCCATTGACTTCTCTCTAGCTATGAAAACCCTAGATGGCTTCTTCTTCCAATAGAAGGCTGCTTTGTCTATTGAAAATCTGTTGTTTAGTGTAGCCACCTTCATTAATTATCTTTGCTAGAACATCTGGATAACTTGCTGCAGCTTCTACATCTGCACTTGCTACTTCACCTTGCACTTTTATGTTATGGAGATGGCTTCTTTCCTTAAACCTCATGAACCAAACTCTGCTAGCTTTAAACTTTTCAGTTTCTTCACCTCTCTTAGCCCTCTTGGAATTAAAGAGAATTAGGGCCTTGCTCTGGATTAAGCTTTGGCTTAAGGGAATGTTGTGGCTGGTTTGATCTTCTATCTGGACCACTAAAACAGTCTCCATATCAGCAGTAAGGCTGTTTTGCTTTCTTGTCATTTGCGTATTCACAGGAGTAGCACTTTAAATTTACACCAAGAACTTTTCCTTTGCACTCATAACTTGGCTAACTATTTGGTATAAGAGGTCCAGCTTTCAGCCTATATTGGTTTGCTACATGCCTCCCTCACTAAACTTAATCATTTCTAGCTTGAGATTTAAAGTGAGAGACATGTGATTATTCCTTTCGCCCGTACACTTTAGAGGCCATTGTAGGGTTATGAATTAGCCTAATTTCAATACCGTTGCATCTCAGAGAATAGATAGGCCTGAAAAGAGGGAGAGAGATGGGTAAACGGCCGGTCAGTGGATAGGGCAGTCAGAACACACACAACATTTACCCATTAAGTTAGCCATCTTATTTGCATGCAGTTCATGGCACCCCAAAACAATTACAACAGTAGCATCGAAGATGACTGATCACAGCTCACCATACAAATATAATAATAATGAAAAAATTTGAAATATTGTGTGAATTACCAAAATGTGACACAGAGACACAAAGTGAGCAAATGCTGCTGGGAAAATGGTAGGCTTGCTCGACACAAAGTTGCCACAAACCTTCAGTTTCTAAGAAATACAACATCTGTAGAGCACAATAAAGTGAAGTGCAATAAAATGAGGTGTGTCTGTATTTGCTGTCTGTATATCTTCCTTGGTGGGGTGTCTAGTAAGGTTTGGGGCCCATTTTTTAATCAGGTTGTTTCCTTATTGTTGAGTTTTAAGGGTTCTTTGTAATATTTTGGGTACCAGTCCTTTATCAGATGTAGCTTTTGCAAATATTTTCTCCCAGTCCGTGGCTTCTTTTCTCATTTTCTTGAGTATGTTATTTTTTTATGGGTTTCTGTGTACAAGTCACAGTGGGGTTTGCACATGACTGATTCCATGAAGAATTACAAACTGCAGAATCATCTAGTGTTGAGCATTGTTTTGGCCAGAGACTGTAGGGCATAGTGATTAAGATAGCTGTGTATGTGCAGCTGGGGAATGGAAATGGGAGCGACCAAGTGTTCTGTGTCAGGCTGCTTGAGCTCAAATCCTGGTTATGCCACTTAATCGCTGTATAATTTGGGACAAACTACTTAACGTTCTCTGACCCAGGCTCTTAGCCTGTAAAATGGAGACAATTATATGGTAAGCATGTTGAGAGGCTATGAAGACATGTATGGATATATGTAAAGCTTTTAACAGTGCCAACATTTAGTAAACACTCAATAAATGTTAGCCATTATTATAATGCACACATCTCCATTATGGGTATTTTTGAAGATGCAGGAGAAAAAGATATTCCTACCCATGGAAATCACTTCATTTCATTGCAAAAGAAAGCTAAAATGCGAGATACAGAAGTGAAAAGTAAAAGTGAATACAGGCCAGTTATGAAAACATTCTCTGTCACCTAAGACTAAGCAAAAAGTCTGGAATATAGTGGATTCTGAATACATGTTTAATTAATTCATCAACTATTTAACAGAAGGGCCAACCTGTGTGGTATGTAATTAAAAAGAAGGCGACATTGAGAATAAAACAATTTAAGATGATTTAATGACAGAAGGTAGGATGGAACCAAATCCTGAAGGATTTGGTCAGCGTCGGATTAGTAAGGGGAGAGGAGAAGGCCCTGGAGTGGGTATAACAGGTTGATAAATGGTTGGAAGAAAGGAATGCATTCATAAGACATGGAGGAGACAGACTGGCTGCAGGGGAAATTAGTTCAGTAGAGAAGAGCCATATTACTTGACAATAAATGATGTCAGCTGCCAATTTCCAAACCAGTTTGTGTTTATAGGAACAATTGATTTTAAGAATCAATTACTAGATTTCAACACCACCCCCCCCCCAAATCTGCTTCCTAAATAGCTAATTTCAAAATAACCAGGTAACTAATGAATTAGACTATTGTGTCCCCCTGGGCATTCAAGACCAAATCCTCTCACATAATTTATATAACTTATTCCTCCTTCCTTGGACAACTATGAGATCTATTATTCTACTCTTGGGGTAACACAAGAGTGAAAGAGTGATTTGGAACTCTCTTTACATACCCAGAATCAGGCCATTCAAGCAGCTTTGAGCAAACTGTTTAAATATTTACCCCTCACTAAATGCTTATTGGTAAACATTGAATTTGTTACACAACTAATTTGCACACATATGTGCACACAAAAACCTGCATGCAAATGTTCATAGCAGCTTTATTCCTAATCACTGAAAACTGGGGGCAATTAAGATGTCCTTCAATAGGTGAGTGGATAAACGAACAGTGATCCATCAATACAATAAAATACTATTCAGCAATAAAAAGGAATGAGCTGGCAAGCCACAAAAAGACATGAACGCATCTTAAATGCACATTGTTAGGTAAAAGAAGCCAGTCGGAAAAGGCTACGCACTGTATGAGTCCATTTATATGACATCCTAGAAATGGAAGAACTATGGCTTGTAAACGGATCAGTGGTTGCTAGGGGCATAGGGGAAGGAAGGAGGGCTGAACAGATGAAACACATGGAAGTTTTTAACTGTATGAAACTATAATGGTTCATGCATGACACTCACTATATATTTGTTAAAACTCATAGAACTTTACAACACAGAGTGAACCATAATGTATGCAAGTAAAAAGAATCATTTACGAGGTCAGGGGATCCTAGGATAGAATGTGGAATGTGATGAAAAAAGTGAACTAAATTACAAATGTGTGAAACACCCTTGATAAAGTTGGGGTGGGGGGGTTTCACCTAAGTAATTTGAAAAAGAGTGGACACAATGCCCAGTCTACAGCAATCCTGCGGGTAGGCCTGGCCTCCCTGTGTTGCTCGGTCTATGGATCGGATCCACCCCCAACACCGTGAGAAAGCCTTTCCCACTCCCTTGAGAGGTGCCTTTGTCTTATCAGCTACCCAGTTACCCTAAGTCACCCCGGCCACCTTTGCCCAGACGCTGCACACATCTTAAACATCTTACGAGTGCCAGCTGGGAAAGCTGCCCAGCCTACAGCTACCCTAAGCTATGCAGCAGTCTCGGGATTTCTCCCTTCAGGTCCTACAAAGATTCAATGGGGCAAACCAAAGCAGAATTCAGCGGACGCAGCAAAAGGCAGTGGTGGCTAAAATGCAAAATGTCAATCGCCCACGGTGCCCTTACAGCCGGTGCCAGCCATTCTACGAATTCAGTTTGTAAGCCAAGAGCAGTTTAGAGGCATGTCATCACTATTGGTCACTGAGCCACCTGGCTCGCCGCACCAATCGTTTTGAAATGTACCTGGGATTTGTTTTAATCAGGTATGGTAAGATGACAGACATGGAGACAGCTGCTTTGGAAGAAGAGTTTATGCCTCATGATTCCCAAGAGGAAGGGGCACGCCCGTCAAAGAGGACCACACGGGGAAGCACCAGGGTCATTCAGGAAGCAGAAGGAATGAGAGGAAAGTGTAGACCAGAGTCCCTACTACTACATAAAGAAGTGGTGGGGACTTGTCTGGTGGGGATGTCCCCTACTGAGCAGGAAGCAAACACAGATGTTGGAGTTTGTGTTGGAAGGTCAGTAATATGATTTCTGTAGGCTGTAAAACCACAGGGGTGGTAGGGACGTCAACGGTTTGGGCCCGTGATTTCAAGATGTCAAATCATCAATTACAGACTATCAAGGTTGATTACTACAATGGGATCCTGGAACAGAAAAGGGGCATTAGGTAAAAACAAAGGAAATCGCAGTAAAGTGTGGAATGTCATTAATCATAATGTAGCAATATTGGTTCATTAATTGTGACAAATATACCTTACTAATGTAAGATATTAATTATAGGGGAAACGGGGTGTGAAATATATGAGAACTCTCTGTACTACTATCTTTACTTTTCTGTAAATCTAGAACTTTTCAAAAATACAAGTTTATTTTATAAAACTCTGAGAACAATTTATACATTTCTGTTCTTTCCTCTAAGCCTTCTTCGTATTAGGTATGTGTGTTTCCACCAGAGGACGAGAAGGGGGTTGGTACTTCTTCTTTCCTAATATTCATTCATTCATTTATCAAACACTTACTGAGCATCTGACTGTTTCTGGCTGGTGCTAGGGACAGATAGAAGGAAAGGAAAATGCTACCCTGCTCTTAAGAAAATTCCAGTTTAATGGAGGTTACAGACACAAAACCCCAGCATTGCCTTACAAGGTGACAAGTGCTGTGCCAGGATTTTGTACATGATTCCTTGAGATACTCAAAGAAGTATTTGGAGGATTTCAGGGAAGACTTCGCAGCAGAGCCAACATTTAAAGGGCATCTTGAAGGGTCAGGAGCAATTTGAAAAACAGAACAGAGGGGAAAGGGCTTGAAAGCAGAGCTTGAGGTAAAGACACAGAGGTGGGAAGTCGTGATGTTTGGGAGGTGAAGATGGGCAGGACGTGGAAGCCATGGTTGGGAGTGGTAGGAGATGGGGCTGGAAAGGAATATTGGGCTTCAGCCTTTAGCAGGCACTTAATAAATGTTGCTGACTAACCAAATAAATGAATGAGTGAATGACCAGAAGCTGAAAGGCCTTTCATGATTTCTAGAGTCTAGATTTCATTCAATAGGCAACAGGGAGTTACCTTGGGTTTTCGATTGGGGAAATAACATGACATATGGGTGATTAGACTCTTGCCACTCCAAGTGTGGTTCATGGACCCTGTGATTCATGCAGGATCAGAATCACCTGAGGGCTCGTAAGAACTATAGAATCTGAAGTCAGACCCCAGACATACCGAATCATAACCTGCATTTCATCAAGACCCCCGGGTGATCTACCTGAATGCTTAAGTTCCAGAAGAGCCACTTTAGAAAGCTCACCTTGCTGGCAGAAAGAAGAAAAGCAGTCTTTTTTTAAACTTCCCATCAGAAAAGAAAGAAAGGGAGGGAAGGAGAGAGGAAAAAAGAGGGGAAAAGAGGAAGGAGAGAAGAGAAGAGAGAAAAAGGAAACAATAACTCACATAAATGAAACGGACGAAAAACCTTCTCCCTAACTGCTTTCTTCCACCTAAGTCCTGTCCTTTGGAAGAAGCAGCATCTCTAATTGGAAGACTTCCAGATCCCAGCCAGCCTCCAGAGGAGGGATGCACGTGTCCTTTGAAAGGGCTACTTCAGAACTGGGGAGGGAGGAGGGGCTGTGATGGACCGCTGGTGGCAGAGTGACAGGCAAACATGTAACTGTTATTCCCTCTGCAAGCAGATGAAACATGCACTTAATTTCTAGGAAAGTGGCTGCTGGGATGGCAGCCTAAGGAAATCAAAAGCTCAGCGGGCCCCCATAATTCACACTCATTTTGTGTAGCCAGAGTGGATGAGGGGACGGCAGGGTGAAAATGTCCCCGGCTCTTGCTGGCACGCTGCTGTGTTGCCACCCATCCCTCTCCTCTGTCTCCCTCGGCATGCTTGCCCAGGGCAGCCAAAATCCGGATTCATGCAGAGAAAGAAAATGCAAATGTCCCACTCTGCCCAGGCACAGGCTGCTGAGGCTGCCCTCTCAGACGAACGACCCACCTCCACCACCTTGTGTATACTGTCTGTGCATCCTCCTCCAAGGGGCCCTCACTGAGGTTTATTCTATTTACCTGCAAATCCGGAATTTACTTCTGATGAGCTACACATGATAATGATATCCCTGTGTCTCACTTTTATTTGAGACGAAAGACCAAACAGACCCTGGCTTGTCTAATGAGTGCCCCAAGCTCAGTGATTATTCTCAAATACAGGCAGGGCTTTATTTGGAGTCTCATTCTTTCCCTCCTTTCATCGTTGGGTTGCTATGAATGGAACTCATTCTCCATTGAAGTCTGGCAGCTGCTCAACTGCTCTGACCAGGCAGGTTCACCTATTTTTTTCTTGCAGTCCATCATGAACACACTGCAAGATGCTCCACTTGTTCCCAGTTTACAGACAGGGGCATTGAGGCTAGCAGCTTGCTGGTTCCATAGTTGGGGTGGCATCAAGACCCTGCTCTTTCCTCTGCATTGTTAGTGACATTAATTCAAGGTCAGAATCCTCTAGGAGCCACCATCCAGGTACCTTGAAACAGTATTGTCTTGGAATAACCATCTCTACCCTGAAGACTGCCAAGTTTTTAATGATAACATTGATCTTTCATATTTGTTAGTGCTTTCTGCTTTTTGAACGCCTTATCACATCTTATCTCGTTTATGCTTAAAAATATATCATAAGATCTGCAGAGCTAGGTTAATATCCACAGTTATTTGGAGAAAGGGATTGAACACCCCAGAGAATAAGCAGTAGCATGGTGTGTGGGGAAGGGATTTGGAAGAGACAAGAGGTGCAGGGGGGCCTCACCTTTCCACCTGTGTGCATCGATGCATGATTTCACCCAGCAGAAACTGGAATGTGTAGCCTGGAATTGATGAGATGGAACTAGAAACAAATGATTGTTGCCTTTGAAAAGTTGAAAGTTGCCATGAGGAAGAAGCAGCAGCCTTGTCTTGTGTATGTGTGTGTGCACGTGTGTGTGTGAGCGCGCACACGTTTGGGTGCATTTCCAGAAGGCATATGAGAAGTGAGAGAACCCAGCCCCTGTGGCTAGGTCTCCAGTGAATCCTAGTCACCCCCCAGCTTAGTTTGATTCAATTAAATAGAGAGATAGTAGCCCTGAGCAGGACATATCACAAGAACTGGTAGTACCTGACAAAGCAACCGCCCACCAATGGCACAGTTTGCCTGAAGATTTTATAGGCTTGGTGGGTAGAGACTGATAAGAGTCCTTGGGCCTATGACCACTAGAGACTGAGATTATTCAAACACGATTGGAAAGCAGAGCGCCTCCCCGAGCCTCCTCCCCCAGACCACATCATAGAGATGCCAGCGTGGGATGCAGACCCGAGATGACGGCTTTTTGGTAGCAAACAGAAGCGTTTTTCAGCCTGGTGTAGCTCTTACCATCTTTGAACCTCATCTTAGGAGAACTGATCCAAAATCCTAAAGAGAGTGACTGTAAGATTCTAGGAAACTCACGGTGCTGTAAGAAACTGAGCCACCGAATGAAGAGAATGGAAAGAAGATGTGCATCACAGCATCACAGCATCACAGCTGTGGAGAGGACCATTCCCAGCCTCAGTGTGGATAACTGGCATGGAGGAGCTGCAGAAGTGACATCAACTCGGTGACCTAACGTTGGCAAGGATGGGGACGGGAGAAGGGGCACCATGGCTGTGTCCAGCTGTGACGCTGGAGCAGTTGAAGAGGCAGGAGTGGCTGAGGCTAGGAGGTGGGGCAGAGCTCAGGGGAGCAGTTATAGCTGAAGAACTTTAGTGACCTCCAAGATGTGACACTCCAATAGTGACACTCCAAGATGGAGTGTGAGATGCTCTGCGATGTTACCAGCTTCCCATGGGGGATCAGCCACTGCCCCTCTCTACCTGATTACATCTTACTCAACCTTGAAAACCCAGTTCCAAGGACACTTCCTGAAGTGTTCTTTTCTGGAAGTGGGTCATCCTCCTCCAAACTCCCAGAGCTCCCAGATCTCTTAACCTCATTTCACATATTATTTTCCATCTTGTCCTTTGGCTGGCTGTGGTCCATTGGCCCCAATTAACTTTTCTAGACCATGACCACCTGTCTCCTGTTCCTCTCCCCTCTTTCCATTCAGCATCCCCTTCTAGATCCTACGCTCCTTGAGGGAAGAGGCCTCATCTCTGAATCCTACCCCCATCTCAGCCAGAACGCTTCACCCAGTATGGACACAGTAATTTTGTTTTTGAATGAATGACTGCATGACCAATATAGGAGGCAAGGTGAAGGCAGGATCAGAGAGGGAGATGGGGTGCTTTTTAGTCCCCTGGGAAAGAAATTGCGGTGGCTTTAGCCCCACTGCAGCCTCGTTTTTCCAGGAGGGGTCAACTCTGCTCACAGTAGGTGAGCCAAGAGCTGGAGGGAGGGGGACCGCCAATGCAAGTGCATCCATTCCCCTGGAGGAAACGCCCTTGAAGGACACCCCCGGCTATGTGCTGCTCCAGCTACATTCCCAGAAATTAGAGGCAGAGAAGGCAGGGAAAGAGATTCATCTCAGAGGCTGGAGGGTGGAGGGAAGAGGAAGGAGAGGCCAGGGGCGGAGACAGCACCTCGCCGACTAATTAAACTCTTTGGTAGCTGGCCCCCACCAGCCCCAGCCGATTAGCACTGCTGAATCAGCTCCCTGCCAAGGCCAGACTCCTGCTCTCTTTTTTCTTGCTTGATTTGCCTAATGGAAGCTGAC
Organism: Monodon monoceros; assembly: GCF_005190385.1. Taxonomy (NCBI): domain Eukaryota; kingdom Metazoa; phylum Chordata; class Mammalia; order Artiodactyla; family Monodontidae; genus Monodon; species Monodon monoceros. Next base: position 75,602,050 of record NW_021703769.1, on the reverse strand, counting down.
AGAGAAGTTCAACTCTGATTGTCAGATTTCAGTAGGAACCTCGAGGCGGGAGAGGAAAGGCAGACATTTGAGGAATAAAAATAACGCACAAAATGAGATCCTTTATTTAGCTGAACCACTTCTTTAACGACTTACCTACCTCTCCCTCTCTCCCTCTCTCCCTCTCTCTCTCTCTCTCTCTCTCTCTCTCTCTCTCTCTCTCTCTCTCTCTCCCCCAACACACACACACACACACACACACACACACACACAGAGTTGTGCCTACAAGTGTCTAAATTTTTGCTTGGGCTGGAGACCGTGCCTGGGTCCTATAGGAAAGGCAGGCCATCTGTCCTGGACGGTAGCAGTTGGCAACAAGGGATGTCATTTAATGGTGAAGTTGGGAATTATTCCCCTGCATTCCTCCAAGGGGCATCCCCCCTACCCAAACTCTTTCAATAGATCCATTTTCCAAAATGTGACTCAGGAAATTGGTGTGACCAGCAAGACCACATGCGCGGGCGGGCACGCATACATAGGGTGGCTCCTTTGCCTTTTGGTGCCTCCCGTTCTGTAAAATGAGGTCTGGAGGGTTTGATTACTTCTCAACATCTGGGCTCCTCCTTAGAATAATCAGTCTTACCTCTTATGGGAGGAAAGAAGTGGGCACAGGCAAAGCCTCTAGATATCCCCAGTCACATAGCGCGTGGACAGTAACAGTCAGCGCCTTCCTACTTTGAAGTGGAATTTTCTATAATATTATAGGGAATCACCCAGCGATCTTAAGGGTCAGGGTTGGAAATCTAATTCTCTAGAAGGAGGTTGAATTGTTAGTTGCCTTTATTAGGCAGCTGCCACTCTGAGCATTTTTTGACTGCCAGGCACGATGCTAAACACGTCACAGCCATTCACTCATGCAAGCCTCACCACAGTCCTGTTAGCCCCATTTCATCCCCAACCAAGGCACAGAAGAGTTAAGCAACTTGCCCAAAGTCATCACAGCATGAGTCAATGTTGAACCTGAAATCTGGTGTTTTGTTTTTGGTTTTGGCCGCGCCACGCGGCATATGGGATCTTAGTTCCCCGACCAGGGATTCTACCTGGGCCCCCGGCATTGGAAGCGTGGAGTCTTAACAACTGGACCTCCAGGGAAGTCCCAGAAATTTGTTTTTAAGTTGTTTAAAAGCTTCAAATAAATAGAAAGAGCTCCGTCCTTGTTGGACACTAGGACCTATTTGTGCAAAGGTCCTTCCTTTTGTTACGAGCGGAAGCTCATACAAATGACAACAACACCGACCCGTGTGTGCTGAGGACAGGAGGGATTTGGGCGTCCTAGCTAGGTGATATTGGTCCTGGACTAGGTGTCACCTTGAGACGTAAGCCCCTCCTTATATTTTACCCTCTGCACATCTCACTCACCTCACACTACCCCCAGCCATGTGAGGGAGAGAGACCCTGAAAGGTCAAAAAGATGTAACCCTGCTGTTCTGAAGGAACAACTAACCAAGACCTCCCCAAGCTAATAGCTCTAGAACAGGTCTCTAGAGAGCAAGTTCAGATCCAGTGTCCAGAGCCAACCCAGTCCCAGGTATCACTCATCATTCTAGGAAACTTAAAAGATGAGGTGTAGAGTCTTTTTCTGAGTGATTTTTGGATCTAGACCATGGTTTTTCTTCTATTTTTCTGTTTCCCACCCTAAAACACTCATTGAGTGTTAGTGGCCATTTTTAATGGTGATCACTTTCCCTCATCCCTCATCATTTTATCCTCACTTCCTGTTTCACAGATGAGGGACGACAGAACAGAGAACTTATGAAAGTTGCCCAAGATGAAACAGCTAATGAAGACATTGAAGCTCTAGAGTCCAAAGCCTGAACTCTGTTCACTTAAGATGCTTCCCTCCTTGGAGTCCTAGGCACAGTAGAGGCAGGGAGGCACCAAAGAAGAAAATAGTCAGTGACTCAAGGACCCTGGGACTTACTACTCTACACTGACCCCTTTTATTTTCATAACATGCCCGTGTAAGGGAGCCACACAAACTGGTACCCAAGATGACTGTATTTCCCACCATGTATACCTTCTGGTTCTCTTGGTGTCTCCACCACAGGTGAATCTCCACTTTGATTCTCAGAATTCTGCACCAAAAGCAGCCCTGGCAACTCGCCCACCCCTCCCCACCCCACCCAACAAAAAAGGACAATCTTCATACACATTTATATTTCTTGTTGAACAACTATTTAAAAACCCATGCTCTACTCATTGCCATGCAAAGCAACAAACTTGCCCACTTTTTCAAGTGTCTCCAAGTGACTGTTTTAATTAATACAAATGTTTAACTGTACTTTCAGGAGACAGGCATGATTTTTATTAATCACCAGTTTCCCGTTGTCAGTGGAATGTTAACTTTGACGATAGAACAAAATAACAACAATCGTGGACATATATACACCAATATGTATAAAATAGATAACTAATAAGAACCTGCTGTATAGCACAGGGAACTCCACTCGCTCTACAGTAGAAACTAACACAACATTGTAAAACAATTATACCCCAATAAAATAAAAATAATAATAATAGGAATCGTGGCAAGAGGAATTCCCCCAACGTTTGCTCACTTCACGTTCTGTGTGCTCCATGAACAAGTGATTAGAAAAGTGGCCAGATGAAGGCTGGGAACAAGACAGAAATGGTATAAAGAGTCTGGAAACAACAAAATAAGCAGGACCTGACCAGCTCCTCATCTGACAAGCTCATTAATCTCTACTCAACACCTGTCACTAGCTTCTGTTTGCTCCCCATCAGGGAGACAAACTGACTGCCACCAACTCTGCCCGTGAGACACCAGAGAAATCCAAATAAAATATAAAGAATCCCCATGAAACCGAGGCAAGGGGCATGTGAGTGGAACGCTATCATTAGAGGCTGAGAGGTCTCAATACATTATGAGTAGATGAAAGTCAGATAAAAGGTACATTGATGGATAAAACCGAGAAAGCCTCAGCTCACAATATGCTAAGGAAGGGATACAGTGGTGGAGAAGCTGGCCTTCTGAGAATAACCCAGGACAGACTCTATACTAGAGGCCTGGAAGAATAAAAGTAGGCAGTGAGAGGAGGAACAGAGCAAAGAACTTAGTTGAGCATTTACTTGTTCTTGGAACAGATATGCCATTTAACTCTTCCCTCCATGCTTTTCTTTGTAGGGTAGAAAAAACAGAAGTTCCAAGATGGAAGCCAGGAGGCAGCTGGAATGATATTGGAAAGGGAGTTTGAAGGGATCCAAGGAAGCAAGTTTCCAGTAGAGGAACTAGATGCTCTAATAGATGGAATTGTTGATGGACTGGACAAGCCTGAGGGTATGGTAAAGACATATTATTATTATTTTAATTAATTTTTTTTTTTTGCGGTACGCGGGCCTCTCACTGTTGGGGCCTCTCCCGTTGCGGAGCACAGGCTCCGGAAGCACAGGCTCAGCGGCCATGGCTCACGGGCCCAGCTGCTCCGCGGCATGTGGGATCCTCCCAGACCGGGGCACGAACCCGTGTCCCCTGCATCGGCAGGCGGACTCTCAACCACTGCGCCACCAGGGAAGCCCCAAGACATATTATTGTTTTATCACCAGGAAGAAGAAAGGAAGGAAAAAAGGAAGGAAGGAAGGAAAGAAAGAAGGAAGGAAGGAACTCCAAGTCGGGGGAAGAAACTCAGGACCCAAATATGAGGCAAATAAAATGCGAGTGTTTCTGAGCCATTAATAGAGTCATCAAGAAAGAGAGAGAGAGAGAAATCTAGTTAATCTACATTCAAGGAATCTTTTCTTTTTAGTGGCATTATTCCCAAGAAGGAAACAAAACCTTAGTATACTATAGGGCTCTGCAGGCTGAAAATGGTACATAGTCATGATAGGATAGGACATATGTGTATATATATATAAAATATATAATAATATAATAATATATATATTATGTGTGTGTACACACATATTCATTTACAAAACTCCAAGTTTTAGAATTAACCTATAGAAAAAAGTAAAGAAGCCCTCACTTTGGTTAGTGAACACCATGATTGAGTTCTTGATCTCACCATATGAAAGCGATGTTTTAGGTTATAGAAGTTGGAGTATGGAGGGCAAGATGGAGAGGAAATACAGAAAAGGATGTGATTGCTAAAGGGCCCAACTTTGACGGTATGAATTCAGTCATCTGCTAATGTTGATGCAAGAAGAAATAGAGGTTTAAATATATCATTTAAAATTATAAGCAGAACCAAGATAAAGACACAAACTATAATTATCAAAAATTAGGACTTATGGAGTTCCTGCTACATTCTATGTGGAGTCATGTATTCTATGTACAGTGACCCTGGAAGGGAGAGGGAAGAAAACGTGACCAAGATTTTCCTCTTTTATATTAGCAAGTCAGCATATATGCTTTACAACTGATAAGTTATGACCTATTTTTTTTTTACATCTTTATGGGAGTATAATTGCTTTACAATGGTGTGTTAGTTTCTGCTTTATAACAAAGTGAATCAGTTATACATATACATATGTTCCCATATCTCTTCCCTCTTGCATCTCCCTCCCCCCCACCCTCCCTATCCCACCCCTCTAGGTGGTCACAAAGCACCGAGCTGATCTCCCTGTGCTATGCGGCTGCTTCCCACTAGCTATCTATTTTACGTTTGGTAGTGTCTATATGTCCATGCCACTCTCTCAGTTTGTCCCAGCTTACCCTTCCCCCTCCCCGTGTCCTCAAGTCCATTCTCTAGTATGTCTGTGTCTTTATTCCCGTCTTACCCCTAGGTTCTTCATGACATTTTTTTTCTTAGATTCCATATATATGTATTACTATAAACATATTATCTGGAAGAGAAACAATAAAAGGAGGACTGAAAAAGTTGTAGCCTCTCTGGTTAGGAACTGGGGATCAGAAGGTGAAGCCTGTTCCTTTTTTGTTAAATATCTTTTGAACTATTTGATTTTTTAAAAACATATGCATCTAGTATTTTGATCAAAATTTAAATGAAAAAATATCTTTCTAGCATATGAAAAAATATTAATTCAAGAGTTACATTCTCTCCTGGGAAATTGCAACTCACTTCAAGATAACAGATTTATTTGCTTCGAACCAAATCTGAGAACTTGCACATGACTTGAACTTTTGTAAGTTAATAAAAAAGCAGCAGCTACTCTTGTGCTTTACATTTAACTTCTGTCTCATGGCATGTTCGCATCACATGCCTTTATGCAACTGCCTCATCAAAGGTCCAAGGCACCATGCAGTCAGCTTATCAAATAATCCTCGGTTTGAGCTCCCTCATAAATCACATCCAGAGCCCCATCACACAGGAGAAATTCATTTTCCTGCAACTGTTCTTTTTCCATGTAAGTGACTGACCTTCATATTGCTTATGAGTTCATCTCATACAGGGACTTCCCAATCTGAGTTTTAATTCCCCTCCTTCCTGCTCCTGGCAATTATCCCCTGATTCCCAATCTCGACTGCTGCAGTCACTAGCAGGTCAATCTCAGATTCTCTGTCCTTCTTTTACTTCTTCCAAGGCCAGTCAGGTAATGCTCTTTAAAACCATACTGATAGGAAAGAAAGTGACCAGACAGGAACTCAAGTAAAAGTTTACCCCTTGCTAATAGTTGATTGTATAGGAAAAGAAGATACGTGGTCCAGACAACCAACATCTATTGAACACCCCAGACTCTATGCTGGGTGCTTCATGAGAATGAGCCACTAAATTCCCACAAGCAACTCATGACACAGGTATTGCTTCCTCTCTATTACAGACAAGAACCTGAACTTCATAAAAGCTGGGCACCTGCCCTGGTCACATGGTTATTATGGGACCATGCCAAATGTGAACTCAGGTCTGTTGGACTTCCTTTTTAAAATGTAAATCACAGTGTAATTACATTGTGGCTAGGGTTCCACATAAGACAAGTCACACTGAATAATGGAATGGGATTGAATATAGCTGTCTTCTAACCAGCTAGCTTGTAGGCAATCAAGAACGTGGAGCTGGTGCCATGTGTTGGCATCAGGAAACAATCAACAGGATTGAGTGTCCAGGGATATGGGCTTTGCTCTCGTTCCTATGATCAATTAGCTCTCTAGACTTGAGTTTTCTCATTTATAAAATGAAATGTTTTTCCTGGATGATTATTAAGCTCTGTTCCAACCCTGAAGAATCTATACACACAAAAGAAATAAAGCTCATTAAACTTATTGTCTAATTCAGATATCTTGCAAATCACTGAGGTGAATGAAGTGGAAAAGTGAACTTAAGGTTAAATGATAAGACAATAATTGAACTAAAAATAAAATCCTCATATTCTAACTCTTTTAACTTGTTACTGTCCAGCATGAAATGGATTTAAAGTACTATAGTGCATTAGTTTGCCTGGGCTGCCATAACAAAATACCACAGACTGAGTGGCTTACACAACAGAAATTTATTTTTCACAGTCCTGTAGGCTGAAATGTCCAAGATCAAGGTACCAGAGTGCCAGCAAGGTAAGTTTCATCCTGAGGTCTCTTCTCTTAGCTTGTAGGCAGCCACCCATCTCACTGTGTGGTCACATGACCTCTTCTTTGTGTGCAGGAAGGGAAAGAAATAGAGAAAGAGAGGGAGGAGATGGGGTGTTGGGGTGGGAGTTCTCTAGTGTCTCTTCTTAAAGTGACACTAATCCTATAGGATCAGGGTTCCACCCTTATGACCTCATCTAACCTTAATTAATTCCTTAGAGGTCCAGTCTCCAAGGACAGAGTGTTAGGACTTCAATATATGAATTATGAGGGGACACATTCAGTCCATAACAAGTAGCTTTAAAAGATAGTGGCGTGACAGCGTCAGATTTGAATCGCCAAATTTTGTCCCCTAAGAAGAGTGAAGAAAATACCCTAGTAAAGATGTTGTCATAAATAATGAAGAGCAATGCTTTTTCAAACTTTCCCATGCACAGGAATCTCCTGGAGAGACTATTTAAACATAAGTTTAGCTGTGAAATTGGTTCTCAAATCACTTGTGACCAGAGCAAAAAGAAAACATGCTCCTTATATACCTTTCACTGTCCACAAGGAAGTTTGATATAAATCCTTCAGAACTAAATGTTTGCCATCAATTAATTCTAAAGTAAATTTATCATCTCTATGACACTGAGAAATAAGTGGAAGGTGTTCTGAAGAAAATCTTGGATTTTATAATAATAAAGCTATTTCTTCGATCCTGTCAGTAAAAGTTGAAGCTGTAATGTCAAACCAACTCAATAAAATCATTATTCTGGGATTATGGATTACCGAATATTTCAAAATAAATGTAATTCTTTTTCAAATGCATAGAGTCATTGGAATTGGGTCAACAAAACATTGCTAGCAAAGATCCTTAGGGGATCTGCTTTAATGAAGAGATGAGAAATCTGTGATAAGCATGACTCTTTTTTTAAAGAAGCAGTACTTCTGCAAATCTTGAAGAGTTGTTTGTCTCCTAAATAGTTTAATCATTCTCCAGGGACTTGTGTTTATACAATTAATTTACTTAGAAACACTTTTTTTGTTTTTGTAGGCCAATAAGTTTTATCTATAAATAGGGATGTTAATGAGGGGAGACAGGTTGTATCCAATTCAGAAATTCTGTGTTCCATATCTTTTACATCTACTTTATGTAATTGGCCTCTGATGCCTGAATTTACGGGGTAGCCGAAGGTGTTGTTGATAAAATATCTATGAGAAGTTCTCTCTAAGAATAAATGAGATAACAGATTGCACTGGATGGGGCATAGTTCTCTGGTCCCAATGCTTCTCCATAATATTGGCTGAAAATGTTCCCAAGCAGGTGGTTTGCACTAGCCTAGATGTTTTATAGCTCATCTCTTTTCCAAGCCAGTGGAGATGTGCAGACAGGAGAGAAAAACAAAAAGAAAACAATAATAAAATTCCATTGTGTTTGATTTATGGATTTGTTCTACTCTGAGAGTCTCAGAGGAGTTCTTTTTCATAAGAGCCATAACTGATTAGAACGTAATGAACTATGGAAAAGAATCCAAAGATACTGAGATTAGATCTCCACTGAATGGAAACTGGTAGCATGTGTATGAAATGTCCTTGTGCTGCCAGCTGCATAAAATGTGGATGCATTCCTGTTGTCATGTTTCCTACCTCCTAAGAGCTGGGTTGGAGAGCTGAAAGCACCAGCAAAAGGAGTAGGCAGGCCTTTGTGCTTAATGATTGTGTTACTGGGTAATGTTGCCTGTTTTAAGCCAAGATGTATGCTATTATCAACTTCCCAGAAGAAATATTTGTATTTCCTAACTTCTGCTAAATGACCAAATCTAAATCTAATCACTGAAATCAAAAATTTTCATAGATTACATTTGCCTTCCCTAGAGGTGAACTGGCCACAAAGGTTCGTGATGAGTTACAAAAACATACCCAGAACTGCATTGTCTATTTTTACATCACACCTGTCTCATTAGGTCACACCAATAGAAATCCAGTTCTGAATCAGTTATCAATCACCCCTAATTTCACCAGTCACTCCATAGACAATTCTATACTTTGGATCTGTGCTATCCTATCTACCCGGCCAGACAACTTTTCATCCATACATTTATTCAAAAAAGCTTAAAATTTGAACTGAGTGAAATGTAAAACTAAATCTCATCTCATTTGTTCTAATCCTTTATCCTGCGATATTTACATTGAAAAGACAGGCAGAATGCAGAAATAGTTCTAGTTTTCAGGGGTCTGTGGGGCAATCCCAGTAACCCTTTTCATATCCATGGGGATGTTATAGACTTGAATAATGTTTCCTTTGACTTTTCCATATAATTCTAATCTCCTTTATATTCTTCCCTGGAAGCTATCTGAATCACCTGATACGTAACTGGCAGAAAATCATTGCAGAAGCAGTGTTTCAGAGGATCAAAGAAATCCAAGATCAAAGAAACCCATATCCTCTAATGTCTCCCTTCAGTAACTCTTCCTAATTCCCTCCACCTTCTGTTAGCTTCTCATTTCTGTGTCAAGACCAAAGGGGCCCTAAGCATCTGCCACACATATAGATGTCAACTTCACTGAATGGACCATAAGGATCTGATTTTGATGCTATAAGATGGTAGTATAATATATAATTATAGTACCAATATAATTAGAAATCAAACACTACTAACATATTTTGTATGACTTGACTCCTTTTAAATTTACTGAAACTTGCTTTATGGTCCAGAATATGGTCTATCTTGGTAAATATTCTGTGTATACTTGAAAAGAATGTTTGTAACAAGAAAGATTAAAAAGGGAAACGTAAAAAACACTCGGTTAATGCAAGAGAAGGCAGAAAAAGAGGAAGAAGGAAACAAAAAAGAGAGGAAAAATAGAAAACAAATGGCAAGATAATGGATTTAAGCCAATTATCAATTATCACATTAAATGTAAATGGCATAAACATCACAATTAAAAGACAGAGATTATTAGATTTGGAGTGGTAGGCAAGACCCAAATATAAGTTGCCTACAAGAAACTCACTTTAAGTATAAAGACACAAACAGAAAGGAAAGAAAATATACTGTATTAAAACTAATCAAAAGGATGCTGTCATATCTACATTAGTCTACAAAGTAGATTTCGGAGCAAAGAATATTACCATGGATAAATATCATTTCGTAATGATAAATGGGGTCAATTCATTAAGAAGACATAATGCTTTTAAACATTTGTGCCTTAAACATAAATTGAGTCAAAGAAAGGAGACACAGATGAGGAAGAGGAAATTGATAAAATTGAAAGCAAACAAACAAACAAACAAAAAACAGACAGAAAAACAATGGAACCAAAAGCTGGTTCTGTAAGATCAATATAATTGATAAATCTCTGGACAGACTAATCAGGAAGAAAGAGAAAGGGAGAGAGAGAAAGAGAGAGAGAGAGGGAAAGAGAGAGAGAGAGAGGGAAAAGAGAGAAAGAGAGGGAAAAAGAGAGAGGAAAGGAAAGAAGCAAGCAAGGAAGGAAGGAAGGAGGGAAGGGGGGAGAAAGAAAGGAAGGAGAGAGAGAAAAGACAGAAAGACAAATTATTCATACCATAATGAAAGAGGTAATATCATTCTAGATTCTATAGATAACAAAAGGATATGCCAATCATTTCAACAATTTAGATGAAAAGAGCACATTCTTCAAAAGATATATTTAACCAAAGCTCGTTCAAGAATAAATAGATAACTTGAGGAGTCCTGTATCTATTAAATAAAGTTGAATTTGTAGCTTAAAACCTTCCCACAGAGAAGACTCCAGGCCTAGATTGCGGCACTGGTGAATTATAGCAAATGTTTAAGGAAGAAATAATACTAATTCAGAATTTTCTTCCAGAAATTTGAAGAGGAAAGAATACTTCCCAATTCAGTCTATGAGGGTAGCAATATCCTTACTTCAAAACCAGACAAAGACATTCCAAGAAAAGAAAACTACATACTAATATCCCTTATGAACATTGATGCAAAAATTCTAAACAAAATTTTAGCAAAGTAAATTTTAAAATAAAATAATAAAATATTATGATCAAGTGAATTTTATCTCAGTAGTGCAATTTTGGTTTAACATTAGTAAAGCAATCAATATAATTCACCATATTAACAAAGAAACAAAAAAAGAAAGGAAACCAATATAAGCATCTAAATAGATGGAAAAATTATTTTAAAAATCCAACATCTGGGGCTTCCCTGGTGGTGCAGTGGTTGAGAGTCTGCCTGCCGATGCAGGGGACACAGGTTCGTGCCCCGGTCTGGGAGGATCCCACATGCTGTGGAGCGGCTGGGCCCGTGAGCCACGGCCACTGAGCCTCTGCGTCCAGAACCTGTGCTCCGCAACGGGAGAGGCCACAGCAGTGAGAGGCCCACGTACCGCAAAAAAAAAAAAAAAAAAAAAAATCCAACATCTATTCCAAATTTAATGTAAACAAAACGATCAGCATTCTAGGATAGAGAGGAAGTTCTGCAATCAAATAAAGAGCAGCTATGAAAATAAGGTGACAGCTACAGCTGTCAGCTACAGCTGACAGCTATCACCTTATTTACAGGTAAAAGACTGAAAGCTTTTTCTGTAAGATGAGGAACAGTTAAGAATATCATCTATCATCGCTTCCACTTAACATTGTATTTGGGCATTCTGTGTAATCTATGCAATCAGGTAGAAAATAAAGAATTCAAATGCAACCAGATTGAAAAGGAAGAAGTAATAATTGTCTTTATTACCAGACAACATAATAATCTATATAGAAAATACAATGGAACCCACAAAAAATGCTACTGGAACTGAAAAGTGCCAAGTTTCAGGATCTAAGCTCAAGATACAAAAATAAAGTGTATTTCTATGTAAACAATCAGGAATTGACATACCATTTAAAGTAGCATCAGAAGATGAAATATTCAGGAGTCCATCTAATAAAGTGTACAAGGATTGTACATTGACAACTATGAAATATTGCTAAGGGAATTTAAAGAACAACTAGATAAATGGAGAGGTGTATCATGTAAAACCTAACGCTATAAAATTTCTAGAAGAAAACATAAGGAAAAACTTTGTTGATCTTATACCCCATATCATAGATATGACACTAAAAGCATAATCTGTAAAAGAAAGAATGGATAAATTTGACTGCATAAAAACTGAAATCTTTTCCCCTTCAAAAGACACTGTAATGAGAATGAAAGGCAAGCCATAAACTAGGTGAAAATGTTGGCCAATCATATATATAATAGTATATGTATTATTAAGATATACAGATTAAAAATATGCATAAATAGGAAAGCTTGTTAAATATCATTAGCCATTAGGGAACTATAAATTAAACCATGATAAGATACCTCTACACACCTTTGAAAGAGGTTAAAATAAAAAATACTGACTATATCAAGTGCTGACGAGGACGTTGAACTGTTACACACAGCTGATGGCAATGTAAAATGGTACAACTATTTTGGAAAACAGTTTGGCAGTGTTTTAAAAAGCCAAACATATACTTGCCATACGATCCAGCTATTTTACCCCTAAATATTTACCCAAGTGAAATAAAAGTATATTTCCTTTCAATGGCTTGCATGTCAATATCCTTGGAAGATTTATTTGTAATAGGTCAACACTGGAAACAATCCAAATGCCTATGCACAGGTGAATGGATACGCAGAGGTGGTATCTCCTTATACTGGAACACTACTCAGCAATAAACAGAGTGAACTATTGATACAGGAAACATCATGGACGAATCTCAAAATAATTATACTAAGTAAATGGTGGGAGAAGAAACAACAGTACATACTGTGTGATTTCATGTCTATAAAACTCTAGAAAATGCAAACTAATCTATAGTGACAGAAAGTGTATAAGCAGTTACCTGAGGAAGCCATGAAGGCAGGGAGGTAAGGAAGCAAAGAAACACAGGGAAGCTTTTGGAAGTGATGGATATGTTTATTACCTTGGTTGAGATAATGGGCATCAAAACTTATAAAATCTTATATTTAAATATATGTGCTTTATTTTATGTCAATAATATACCAATAAAGCTGTCTTAAAAAGTGAATGTATTTATTAGACTATGTAAAGCTGAAAGTGTCCCAGAAAATTCATAATGCACCAAAATGCCAGCATCTGATTCAGTAAATAGAACTCATGTTCTAGTCCTAAATATAGTTTGGCAATACCTAATTATTTTAATAATCTAGGTTTTATGATTATTTATCCAGATCAGAAACTTAAGTTTATCTTTCTAGAAGTATTAGCTGAATTATAAGTGCACACAACTTTGCCTTGGGCAAATTAAATCAACTCTCTACATACAGGTTTGAAGAACACTTATAGGCAAAAGTAACCCGAGTTTAGGATTCAAAATAAAAAAGATATCAGGTGCCCCTAAACTCCATCAATGCTTCTAGGACTCCTTTCCAATTTCCTTCTATTAATTGACCCATGAGTGACTGCTAACCTAGCTGTGAGTGGGATATAGCTGGGTCCCAGAATGCTGGTTCCTCTAAGGTTTGCTCTGAGAGGGTGGTGAGTGGAGACCTCAGTCACACAGGGGTTCCAGCCCTGATCAACTTGATCCCCCTAACCGTCTAACTCTTGATGTATGTCCAGGTGGAGAAAATGGGAGGAGGCATGCATTCCTCTCTGGTCAGCCAAGGTACCATCTCTGAGCTGTCAGCATTTTCATTCAGCAGTCTTGAGGAATTGCTTCTGTCTCTATCCAACAAATTGGGCTCTAAAAGACTCCACCTCTTTCCCCGGAACCACTGGGATGATGAAAGTACAGGGTCAGGCGTACTAGCATCACCAGCTACCTGTACTCTGGTCTACCAGGGTCTTTCTTCTTGCCATCATCATGCAACGGCAGAGCTCAAGCAGAAACCAGCAGAGGCAGAACGTTCCCCTGTAATAACGCTGCTGCATCCGCTTCCTGCATGGTGCCCTTCTGTTGCACGTTTCTTCTGGCTTCTCAGAGGTGAAGTGTCTGAGACTCGGACACCCCCCGACCTACTCCCACCACAAGATTTGGCTTCTTACTGGCACTCTGAGCCCACCTGTCTTGCCACCTCTGTTCCACCTTCCCACCTCTGTTCCACCTTCCCACCCTTCCCACCTTACTGCCACTCTGAGCCCACCTGTCTTGCCACTTCTGTTCCACCTTCCCACCCACTCAGCTCTTGGAGCTCAGAATAGATCACAATCTTTCTCTGACTGGGGCAGAGACGGATGCTAATTCCAAAAATGTGGACTTGGGTGAAGCCAGTTCTCAGGCTTTCCTGACTCTCTTTTCCAGGGCCCTTCAACTCAGTGGGACCCATAAAGACATAATTACTTTCTTTATCCCCTGCTACCAGGTTTCAAGGTAATCAATTCTGCCCCACTACTGCCATTTAGTATGAATTTACTACATCTGAGCACTGTGCTGACTGAGTTCTATGTGTGACGTAACTCCTTAAATCTCTTTTCCTTCCCCAAACTGCCCTTCAGATCAGTTACTGCTTTCTTCCTCAGTACAGGGCTCGTGTTCAACTAGGTTAACTAACTTGCCCAAAAGCCACACAGCTAGTAAGTGGCCAAATTACCTCAAATCCAGTGTTTTCCGTCCTCCACTGATACCACAGTGCCTTGATTCTGAAAAATCCCTTTAATGGAGGGCTTTCTATTATTATTGTGAGCTTCATTCTCAATCCATAATCTACCAATAAGAGCAAACTTGGTCTTTGAGGCTTCTTCAGTTGGCTTTCCCATTGCCTGGGTCTTCCTGAGGTTCAGAGGCACAAGAATATGGGTCCTGGTGTCATTATTCACCCAAGACCTTTTCTCAAAGGTGAAAGGCAGTTAACCAACTAAACAAAGCTAAACAGTTAAAGGCTCAAGAACCCCATTAATATTTAATAAACAAATCGTAAATGACCCGAAGCCTTTCAAGCAGACCCAATATAACTTTCATACTTTCTTTTCTTGGTGTGAGGGTGAGTACTGCAAATATGTGTTTTTCTGAAAGTAGCCAGTAGGGAATTCCCTGGCGTTCCAGTGCTTAGGACTCCGTGCTTTCACTGCTGGGGGCTGGGTTCAATCCCTGGTCGGGGAACTAAGATCCCGCAGGCTGCAAAGCATGGCCCAAAATAAGTAAGTAAACAAACAAACAAACTAATTAATTAATTAAATAAAAGTAGCCAATAATTGAACCATATCAATCAACTTGCAGTCTACACTTGTGAAGATTGACCACATCCCATTTTAAGCTACTTTGAGATATATATATGTATATACACATGGAGAGAGAGAGGTTTTTTTTTTTTAAAGAAGAAGCTAAATTTGTATGAATCTGACAAGCCATCCACTCACCTCTGGCCCTTTGAACCAGATGGGTCCATGCATCACATCTCTTACCAGGTGACCAAGCCCAGCCCCAAAGCTGTGCATGCCTATAGCCTGAACAGGGCCTCCCTTTCTGCTGACCTATCCTCCCCAAAACACTATTGCCTCCCATCTCTCCTACGAGCTCCTGGAATTGTAGCTTTGTCTTCAACCCTGCTTCTGGCTCTGAAATTTGTGTTTGTCCCAGCATTTGATGCAAACACCCCTCTACCACCTGGAGCTGGTCTACCCCTCTGCCTCTCTTATTCCTACTTTCCCGGTTCTGACTCCTATTGTCCGGGGAAGGCCAGCATTGGGTCTCCCACAAAGTGGATCTTAGGCAGATAATTAGTTATAAGTGTGTGCGCATTACAGCTGAGTTTGTATTATCTATCGAGTTATGTGAAATATATATGTGTTCATTTTCATGCCTATTTAACACAAAAGTCCCTATCTCTGGGGGTAATGTGCCATTTTATCCGTCATCTTCTATCATGTGAAGATCATAACATCCTAATATTCTCAGCTCGGCTCTTCAATTCTCTAGGGAATCCCTTTTCCTGGTATTAATCTTCGCGGCAGCGCTCATTAATATGATAAAGCTCTCTGGTTTTAAACAGCTCTTCAGACCCAAACAGGCTCTCCTTGAATGGGAGATTTAATTGTTTTTTTCACTCAGCAAACAATCAGGCCAGGAGAGCAAGGGCACTGCAGACAAAACACCACCCCTCAACTCAGGAATGAAAGGCGTGTGTTTCCATTCTCTAACAGTCAGAAATGTCAGTGGATTTCAGAAAAGCTGGCTCAGTTGAGAAGAGAGAGCTATTGAATTCCCCCTTCTGGCTGGCAGACAGCTCGGCCACATGGCTCTCTCTTCCCCTGTCACTCCTGTTGATTTGCCTTCAAGGTGGTCATTCAGAGAGAGTGAAAGAAGAAGCCACTGTTCGCCACTTCAGGCCCAGAGATTTAACTGTGACTCCTGCCTGGCTGTAGCTTTCAGCACGGCAGCTCAGCCCAGAGGCTCCTGCAAACGGATGGCACGCCATGCCTTAGCGTCGTCTTTGTTCACATTAAGTAAGATCCTCTCACAGAGAGATAATAATTGCCTCCCCCGCAAAAAAAACCCCAACGCCAGGGGCATGGGTTTGATGGATCAGTGGCTGGCCCCGGATCAGCAAATTCCATTTTCCTCTATACTTCAACTCAGTAAATCATGTTTTTAAGCTTATTGACAGTCGGCATCTACTCTGTTTGATTACCTGCTGCCTGACTTTGCTCTCTCCCTTCCACTGGCACTTCATTTTCAGGCTATCTGCATTCTAGCTGGAAAATTTTGTAAAAACCTAATTTTCAACTTTTTTCAAAACACATTTAAAGACAAGGGACTCTGATTTTGGAATAAACCATGCCCCGATTCACTTCTAACACGATCATTCATCAAAATAAGACCAATGATCACTGCCGCAGTGTGGTAGAGGTTGCTAGAAGTTCACCAAAATCAGTATCCTTTTATTCTTGAATGTATTATTCAGAGGTCATGTGGGAAAACAGTTACATTTCTGTAACGAGTCACTGTTGATACTTATAACTGTCCTCTCCCACTGCCATTTCATGCTCCCTTTGTTTTCAATCAGGTCCCAAGCTGGTCAGCGTTCTTGACCTTGTGTGGCGATATGAAACGTCATTCGTGAAGGGTTTGAATACTGGGTGGCCCTGCCCTCATATGATTGGTATGGTTTCTTATTGAACATAGAACTAAGAAATGGCTTCTCCAGAGGATCTCAGGTTTGAAGTATGATCTGGAATGCCAGCCTTATGTAGCAGCAACCCAATTTACCCTAAATAATCAAGACCTATCACTTCAGCCAGCAGAAGAACAACCTTATGTGCCTGTTGGTTTAACGGCATAAACAGCCCCCAAATGACCAGGTGGTACGCTAAACTTCCTATTTACCCTACCTGGGCACTCTGTTGGAAGCACTCCGCCTGTGGAAAATTAAACCTAAAATGGCAAGGATGGGAAGCCAATTATCTGTGAGTTGGTTATCGCGTCCTTTGATTCCCAGACCTGTGTATTCAGGCTATGAGAAACAGCACTGTATGTTGGCCACTTATTGAAGGTATATTCAACATCAGATTTCCAGCATGCTTTCTCCCAACTGGTACTACAATCAACTCTTAATGAAACCATTTCCCATCTCTCTGACCAGCTGCCTATGTGTAATGTGATACATGGTAAATTCCCATGGTAAATTCCATGGGTATGAGTCCATTGCACACTTATTTTGCTGTAAAATAGTTTCCTTCATCAGAAGCAATGTTGTATAGAATATAGACATGGAGAATAAGACATTCAATAAGTCCATGGGTTTCAGCTCTGGCAGAAGCACTGAAAGAAAGGAAGGAAAGTATGTATCTATCCAAATAATACATATATGTATACCTTCAACTATATCATTTATTTAATTTATAAAATTAATATAATAAATTATATATACATAATAAGTTATTATTATTTTAAATGGAAAATATGGGAAACCAAAAGGAATAAAAAAGATTTTCTGAGAAAACCAGATCACTGAACTAAGCTTGGTTTTGTTATTATAAACCCCTAATTTTCTCCATATCAAAGCTGCTCAAAAACAAAACAAAACAGAGTAAACAAACACATGTATAAAAGTTCACCAAACTTAAACCTTACCAGCACTCACTGGTTATCTCAGAGTTGTAGGGAATCGTTTTGCTCTCTCTGAGAACAATTGCTTACATACTGTGTAACCTTTTCCCACTTTACCAAGAGAAAATCTTTGTTCTCTCCCCAAATGTTCTCTACTCAGTTTGCTTTTCTGCCAGGAAGATGTCTTTTCCAGCCATCTCAAGAGGGTCTCTCCAAATATCCACTTTCTCATTTCCCCATGGGGCTGCCTATACCACCACTGACAGATTCAAATCATAGGTTGGAAGTATCTCATTGAATAAATGGGTTAAAGACAGAATAAATGAAAGTTCCAATTCCAGTAATTGTGAAATAATTTATATCTGATTAAGCTTCATGCAGATAACAATGATACAATTGTGATAAACAAAACGAAACAAAGAACAACTTTTCTTTTGGCACTGGAGAACAATCAAAGCAAACAGAAATTGGAATGGATTCAATGCTTGAATGAGAGAAAATTCATTGGTGACAACTATATTTATTTAGCTTTTCCTCTGAGAACTGTCCCAGTATGCTCAGTGTAGGTTGCCTAGAACTCAAACAAAAATATGCAGCCTTTTATCTTGGGGTGTCAGAAGGAAGAATTCGGGGCTTCCAGAATAGCTGAAAATTTAAGGAGAGGAAAATGGTCCAAAGGAGGGACCTACAGAAGGAGAAATCCCTAAATGTGCATGTAAACTCTCCTTAAATCCTTGACTGGCATCTGAATTATGCATACGTAAGGGAGATGCCAAGTCACCCAGCAGAGAGCAACAGCAGGAAAATTGAAAAACTTGAGGTGAGATTTCAGCTGGGACCTGCTTGAGGAGAGGCAGAGTTCAGAGTCTGAATCTTAAGTTATAAAGTGTTGATCAACACCTTGGGCTGTTGATTTCTAAGAAGGGTCATGCCTTACATGTAAAGACAATTTCCCAGGACTAAGGATTCATTCTAAGAGAAAAACTGAAACTGACCCACCCTAACAAAGGATAGAACAGAACATTCACAAGTTCAAGCTAAGTAGCCAGTAGTTAGATCACTTGCTAGAGCGAAAAGCAACTCATCCAAGGAAGATAAAATAATCCAGAGTTTATGCAGCATCCACAATGTCTAGTACAAAATAATCATTGAACATGGAAAGAACAATCAAATGTGGTCCATAGTCAAGAGAAAAATCAGTCGATAGACTAAGACCATATGATAACTCAACATTGTAATTAACAAACAAGGAGTTGTGAGCAGTAATTAAATACATGATCAAGGACATAAAGTAAAAGATGGTTCTAATCAGTGAACAGAAGATGAATACCAACAGAGAAAGAGGAACTGTATTTTAAAAAGAACCAAAATTAAATCTAGCACTTTAAAATATAACATTTGAAATGAAAATTTCACTGGGTGGGCTTAACAACAGATAAGATACATTAAAAAAAAAAAGTCATTGAGAACTTAAAAGAAAACAAAAGTCTGAAAAAAACTGAAGTTCTCAGAACGTGGAACAATATAAAATACTCTAATATATGTGTAATTGAAGTCCCTAAAGGAGAGAAAAATACCAGAAATAATATATAAAGAAGTAAATATTAACTTCCAAGAATTTGGTGAAAACCATTAACCTACACTTCCAAGAAACTCAGAGAACCCTAAGCAGGATATATATAAAGAAAACCATAAGTAGGTCATCATAGTTACACTGCTGGAAACCAAAGATAAAGAAAATGTCTTCAAAGCAGCCAGAGACAAATGACATATTATATACAGGGGAACAATGGTAGTATTTATAAATAACTTCTCTTTTGGAACAATGGAGATGAAGGGACAATGGAACTCTCTACCTAAAATTCTATATCAAGTAAAAATATTCTTCAAAGGAGAAAGCAAAATACAAACATTTCAATGAAACAAAATTTGAGAGAATGTATTGTCAGCAGACCTGAATTTTAAGAAATGCTAAAGAAATTTCTTCAGGCTGAAAGTAAATAAAACCAGACAGCAGTTAGGTTCTGTAAGGAATGAAGGATACCAGAAACGATACATCCAGTCAGTCCTCATTATTCATGGATTCTGTATTGGTGAATTTACGTATTCACAAAATGTGTAACCCAAAATGAATATTTGTAACTATTTTGCAGTCCTTCACAGACGTGTGCAGAGTGGGGAAACTTTTGAGTTGCCTGATGTGCACCGTTCCCACCTGGAGTGACATGCTGCCTTCTCGTTTCAGCGCTCATGCTGTAAACTAGTGACCTTTTTGTATTTTATTTAGTGCCATGGTTTTCACATTTCTGTGCTTTGGTTGGGATTTTGCTGTTTAAAATGTCCCTTAAATGTAATACTGAAGTGCGGTCGGCTGTGATGTGTGCCTTATGAGAAAATATGTGTGTAGGTAAGCTTAATTCAGGCATGAGTTACAGCTCTGTTGGCCCTGAGTCCAATGTTAATGAGTCAACACTATATATTACTAAGTTGTCTTTAAACATAAACACACATAAAACAAGGCTCATTGTTAATTAGTTGATGACCAGAGCCCTGCAGGAACCTAACCCTGTATCTCCCTAGGGACAACAGTTTAACATTCACTTACTCAGTGTTCACAGAGACTTAATAGAGCATTACCATTAATAATGGAGTATCAACTGTATATCAGCAGATAAGGAAGTCAATTGTTCCTTATTGAGTTCTTCGAAGGCACAGGAATATTTAGTTTAAAAATGTTAATAATGTTTTGTGGGTTTATAAGGTACGTACGTACCTGTAAGATAAGTACAAGAACAACACAGATCTGAGCGGAACAGTAAATGGAGTCATATTGTACTGTTTCAGGATTCTTACATTTTATGTGAAGTGGTACAGTATTAAATCAAAGTAGGTTATAAGGGTGTATATTATAATCCCTTGAGCAACCACTACACATTAATATGAAAAATTATAGTTTAAAAGGCTATTTAGTGAGTTAAAATGGAACATGAAAAATATCTGATTAATTCAAAGAGGTCAGGGGAGAAAAAACAGAGGAACAGAAGACGGATGGGACAAATATAAAACAAACAGCAAAATGGTTGGCTTCAATACGACCATAGATCAATGAGTACATTAAATATAAATAAAACAGATTGAAAAGCAGAGAATGTCAGACTGGATAAAAAGCAGGATAAATGAATGAATAAACCAATGAATGAACAATCTTGGAAAACTGGATCAAATGGGGTTAGTGGATGTTTTGTCACTACTGGTAACCATTTAGGGAACTATTACCCCCTATTCTCAGCTCACACAATGTAACGGCAGGTCTAATCCCACTCCTGGCTCCAGGAAACCCAGATCTGGGCATTCAGAGCAGTTTCTCTCTATCCATGGTGATGGATTAAGAAACAGGCACATGAACCGAACTACACCAAGATGAGGCACAACCAACCGTTTTGCTGCAATACAGGAAGCTCTTTTCTCACAAGTTTATAAGCTGATAAAACTGCATCTTCTGGTGGCCATCTTTGCCTGCTTGTTGATGAAGACAACACAGATAAAGCAGAGCTAAAAAATTATACACATATTTCTGATGTTATCCTTCAAGCCACTGGATCCAGGAATGCCTGAAGCTATATATACACTGTCTTAGCAGTTATTTAAGAAAAAAAAAAATCCCTCTTTTGGTTTCTATCACTGTCAACCGAAAGAGACCTGGCTAACACAAGTTGCAAACCAATTATTTTCCAAAAAAATTCATAGTATCGGCTGAAATAAAAGGTATCCATTAAATGAGCTTGTTTGTAATTTCTGACCATTTTCTTCAACCATGAGAAATCCTTGCAAACTCATAAACCAGAAATGATATAGAGAGCTGCCTTTAACTCTTTGCAATTGATGGATAGTGTTCATGATACATTGTGCCCTCTAATTTCCACATGACATATTAGGAGGCCCTCGAGGGTGTGCTCTCAACCAACAGCACTTCCCTCTTGGCCGTTCCCTTTAGAAGCTCCTTTACCTTTTCCCCAAACTATTTACTCATTGTCACTGGCCGTGGATCTATATGTGGCAATATTAACTGCTTCTTCCCACGTCACAGAAACACTATTTATATACACAGCAACTAAAGCTAGATGGATTGCAAGTAGATGTTTATTTGCCTACCCTTGATGCTTTGGAGGATTTGACATAATCAATACCTTGTATGACTGAAAAAGGATATTACCTTCTAATCTTCATAAATTACCTCCTAAAGAGTTGACTTTCTCATATCTATTTGCTCTGTAATGAAAGAATGATCTTTTAGGGACTTGCAAAATGAGTTTGCCTGTGTTTTAGAATCTTCCTCTACAAATGTCTACTGCCACAGATACAGAAAACAAGTCCGATGTCAACTGGTTAAGTGTACACCGATGTGGATATGATATACTGATCAGCACTCACTCTGCACTCAATTCAAGAATCAATCTTGGGAAGCTTTGCAAGTGAGAGCAAAATGGCTACACTGCTATTTGTTTATTCACACAATATGGCAAATTCTCATTAAATGCCCAATGGATTGAATTGAATCTATGTTGGAACAGATTTATGAACAGAATGCAAAGGAATACATCTGAGGAGATTATTTTCTGTAGCTCAGGAAGCTGAAAAGCAGAGCATTGCTACCTCTGCCTTGGAGAGAAGAAGCAGGGTTTCTAAGGAGGAAGCATTCAGCTGGTGAGGAATAAGGAGAGGGGATGGGGCTGGGACTACAGTGAGGCCAGCGAGGGCTTAGGGAGCAAACCAAAGGCGACACTTGCTTTCAGGGACCCACATGATCCTGAGAGCCAGCACCTCACAGTTGTGCCGTGGGGGCCTCACTCTCCTTGCCCTAGTCTGGCCCTGAGTGTGGGGTATGGGTTACAGGCGAAAAAGGATGGAGGCAGCATTCTAAGCATAGAAAACAACGTGTGCAAAGAATCAGAGACATGGACGCAGGTGTAGGTAGAGAAGGAGGAAGAAGTAAGTCCTTTTAATTGCAGAGAAGGATGCAGGGGTGGAAGGGAATGGAAGGGGAGGGGGGCATAAGATGAAACTAGAAGGGTGGGCTGTGGCCAAACTGGAAATGGTCTTACATGCAGTGTGATGATTTTTGCCTCTTTACCATAGATAAAGGGGGAACAGATAGCCTTAAGTTCTGGGTTGTTTTTAAAGGATCACTGTGATAAAATGGTGTGGAAACACAGTTTGGAAGAGAAACACTAAAGCTAGAATAAATCTGGTAGGAGGCTCTCCGTGGAAGAAAAAAACAGATGTCTTGGAGGGGTAGGGAGCAGACTTCGGCTGGACTTGGTCACTGAATGTGTCTGATGAGAGCAGGACACATGTAACTCGATGATCTCTAGGCTGGGAAAGTGGGCAATTCGATCAACTAAGAAAGATAAGAACAAGAGCTGATTAAGGGAGGAAGCTGGTAATTCTGAGTTTGGGGCATGGTTTAAAACATTTGAATAAGTTAGCTTGTATCTTCGTCAGCTTGGGCTGCTGCAACAAAAATACCATAGGCTGGGTGTCTTAAACAACAGAAATTTCTTTCTCATAGTTCCGGGAGCTGGGAAGTTCAAGTTCAAGGTGCTGGCTTTCACTGCCCAGTGAGGGCTCTCTTCCTAACTTGCAGACAGTCTCCTTCTTGCTGTGTCCTCACATGACATTTCCTTTCCTTGGTACAAGCTCTCTGGTTTCTTCTTATAAGGGTACTAATCCCATCATGGGCTCCACCCTCATGACTTCATTATTATCTCCCAAAGGGCCCTGTCCCCACATACCATCATAATGGGAGTCAGGGTTTCAACGCAGGAATTTGGGGACTGCAAAAACACTCAGTCCATCGACACTTGGATAACTTTTTGATTTCATTGGCAAGAAAACTGGATTCCGCTCTTTGGCACTCTGTAAACACAACCAGCAGAGCTGCCTTTAATCCATTTTTCACATTTTCACAGCTGGTCACTAGGACTTGATGGGCAAATGAGATCTCACCAGTGACTTGACCCACTTTAGCTCAGGAAATATTAAAAAAAAAAAAAAAAAAGCAATTCCCAGTTTTACTTGGAAAAAAATAAGCAAGCTTGTCCCTGGAAGCCCAGTCCTGGCTTCATGGCCCCAGCTGACAATCTCTTGGCTTTGGAAATTCATGTAAATTGTCTCCAGGGCCTTACCATTTTTCATAACCTTTATTTTAAATCAACTCATTGTTTCTGATCCCTTAGGCCTCTGCTGAAGAAAAGTTGATATATCTTAGAACGAAAGCAGACACACACGATGCATACTACTCCAGCATATTAGTCAAATGTCAAATTCTCCTACTGCCTATTTTCAAAAATTAACCTTTCATCTCCTCCTCCCTCAGCACCCCCAAAAGAAATTCCCATATTGTTACTATTTTTTCACATCTCCTGGATCTCCAGATGTAGATGAAGGCATAGCATGGCTCAGGGTTGATTTTAAAAGCTATAGGCTAAAACCTGAATGTTTTTTTTTTTTCATTCCACCTCTTGCTAGCAGAAAATTCACACACACGCGCGCACATGCACATACACAGATTTCATTCAACTGTGAACATGACAAGAGATACCTTTTTACCTTCACTACAGCACCTCCCCAGTGGAATTTCTCCAGCCCTCACAACCCTGGGCAGAGTTTGTGTGCGCAGCCCTCGTGCCCGCTGCAGCTCTCAGCATATGCTCCATCGTAATTGTCCATTTCCTCTCCTGTTTCCCCACGAGAATGGGATCTGTGTTGGTGCAGAGACCCAAGCTACTTTGCCTCCATGGCCTAGGACAGCAGGAAGCACAGGTGTGTGTTCCGTAACTGCCTGCTGGTTACATGAATGAATGATGGATGATCAGGCACTCACGGTATTGAATAGAATGTCCTGCCTCTGAACAGCAGTGTTGCCAGAGCAAGACTTCTCTCCTATGCTGTTCCCTCTGTACAATAAAGGCCCTGCTCTCCCTGGTGCTTATCACCTTCCATGGTGACAGGCTTGCAGGGTAGTAGGTGGGGGTGAGGGGTGCCTTGTGAGGCTCACCCAGAGCCCAGGCTGTGGGTTTATAGGTGAAGGAACCCCTAGCTCTGACTGCCTGGCTCACCTCTGAGGACCTTCCCTCTTCTTCTGCCCAGGGCATTCCAAGGAGGCCCCCTGCAACTTGGGACCTGGACATGAGAAAAGTGTTCTCTCTCCACAGCTGTCACATTATTTACCTTGAAGCCCGTAAGCTCCAGGATCGCAAATTCCAATTCAGAAACATCCAGGAAAATGATTACAAAAAGACACTCGGATGCTCCGGTTTAAAACGACATGTTCTCTCCTATTGCACCGACTATGCTATTTCCTCTGGTTGACCCACATGTTTCTAGTTGATTAAAAAATCTACTTTGTCTGGCATTCATGTGCTCATGTATTCAGTCAGCAAACATGGCCAAGTACCTTCCATGGTCCAGATCTATCTCACGCTTCACTCCCTGTGATGAAGATCTTCCTCAACTTGCTAAGTCTGAGTTAATGACTCAGCCAGCACATTTCACATTCATTTCAATTATGCGTTTGCTACTTTCACTCCCCCTCTCCATCGTGGGATGCTTGAGGAACAACCTAGCCTAGATTTAGGTCTAGATTTCCAGCGTTCATCACGCAGACTCATGCATAGGAGGAGGGCAGCGAGAAAGTGTTGTTCAGAATCCCACACTGTCTATGAAATCCCACTCTTCAAAACCACAGATTGTTCAGGGATAAATACTATATTTCCCCTATAGGTTTTGACTAATGCCCATGGATTTCCTGTTGTTTCTTTTTGTCACTAACAAGTGACTCTTTATGAATAGGTCCCTGTAGGGCACTTGCCTTTAAGGTGGACCCCACACCACAGTCTGCATTATTGGAGAATAACCTGTAACCTTGGGCAGAAGTCTACAGGTGTTGGTTCCTAGAAGGGAAACAGACAAACAAACAAAAATCCCCACTTCCTGAGGATATTTAGGGGTACAATTAGGAATCCATGGTAATGTCAAGGCCTTAAGGACAAACCAGTAGTTTAAAATCTGTGGTCATTTCATAGCCAAGGGTTACATTGGACTATCTAGTGTCCTGAATTTATGAAGTGGACCATCGTGTTACCAGCCAAATGCCCTAAGTATTACATATTATTAATTAACCTATGAGATTTGATATGCCTAAGAAGGTCCGGCACAGGCCAGCACCATCCCCAGAATGGGACAGTGTTGAGTAGTCTGTGATTTTTAAGATATCTTGCAAAAATAGGTATGGGATCACTGGCAATATGAACAGCCAATAAGTCCTGTATTACCCAGCAGCACTGTGTTGGTGGTCCTTTAGGTCAAACAGACATGAGGGAAGGGAATTAGAGAAAAAGGGAGTGAGGGGAAAGAGCGCCACAGAAAGATAGAGACAGACAGAGACGGGGAGGAGAGAGATTGAGGGTCTAGAGGGAGATACAGTAGATGCTGGAAATGCTGCTGAAGGCGGGGTAGAAACTTAGCGGTACTCTGGCTCCTTCCAACTTACTGCCTCCAGTTTCCCACGGATTCCTCCACTGGCTGAACCCAGACAAAGTCTGGGAAACGCAGTCTGCAGGCCGGGCCCCGGGGGACAAAACAGGCCGGGAAGGCAAGGCAGGTCTGAGGTCCCAGAGTCCCAGAGAGGGCACGGCAGCTCTGAAGCCTGCACAGCTTCACTGGATGGACCAAAGGCTGCACATGCACCGAGCAATGACTGGAGGGTTGTTTTGCAAGGAACCACTGCCAGTAGCCAATGTTCTTGAAGATATGTATTCACCTGGATCAGAGCAGTGGAGAAGGGACCGCTACTCCTCCTTACCTGTGTGGACGACTGGGTGTGCAGCCCGGAAATCCCGCCCCCTCTCTGGGAAGCATCATCTGGAACCTCAGGGGCCCCTGAACGGCTGAAGCATCAGATGACCCCGGGAGAGGGAACAGCTGAGCCGGGACTGGCACACACTCGCCCCTGCTGGGCTCATTAGAACTCCAGTTGGAAAGAATATGTTAACACCTCAGAACCCTCTTCCTGTGCGACAACACAGTGAGAACACGTCTCCTATTTCCTCCCAGCGCGTGTTAACATGTGTAGGGCAGAAGCGGGGGGAGAGGTTTTCACTTCAGTTCAAAGAAAGAGGAGGCTTTCCAGACCCTAGTCCCCGGAAGTGTGAGAGGGTAAGAGTCAGGAGCCGTGGGCACCAGGCACCCACCAAGCTCCCAGCCCTGTCCTCAGCTCAGGACCCAGCCCACACCAGAGGCTGTGGTCACAGGATCACAGAGGTAAAGGTCTGAGGCTCAAGGAATTTAGGGTCAGAGGACAGTCAGCTAGTAAACTGGCTTGATTTAGGAGACCTGGGTATAAATCTTGGCCCTGCCAAATTATTTGTTAAATGACTTTGAGGCAGATGATATAAACCTCCTTGAGTCTTTTTTTTTTTTTTTTTTGCGGTACGCGGGCCTCTCACTCTCTCGTTGCGGAGTGCAGGCTCCGGACGCGCAGGCTCAGCGGCCATGGCTCACGGGCCCAGCCACTCCGTGGCATGTGGGATCTTCCCGGACCGGGGCACGAACCCGTGTTCCCTGAATCGGCAGGTGGACTCTCAACCACTGCGCCACCAGGGAAGCCCAAACCTCCTTGAGTCTTAAAGTTCTAATCTGAAAAATGCTGTTCCTCACATCGTTGGGAAGATGAAATAAATAGGGTCCCAGCGGTATGTGAGTGCTAAATAAACGCACATATGTGTTTTTGTTAACTTTCCAAGAATGAGATTGTGATGGATATTCTTGACTCAGAGTGGGGACAATGATGATTTCGATCATTATTTTGGTAAGAGCAAAAGAAATCCTTCTCTACACTTGAATTTTATAAACGAAGGCCTCCAAGCACGGGAAAAGGGGGTGGACCCTGCTCCTGGGATGTGAAAAGGGCTGTAGATTTTCCCTGCTTCTCCCCTTCTCTCCTCAGAGGAGCAGCGCCCTTTGAAACCTAGAAGGACCCTGTGGGGTTCCTGGGCACGGAAGTCTTTCCCTTTTATTTTTATTTTTGTCCCCCATTTCTTGTAGGCAATATTCCAGCCTCCATGACCTTCCCTGAGTTCCAAAGGACAGATTGGAACAGTTGCTAATCAAGCGAGGGGCAGTCAAGAAACCAGCTGAGGGGCTTCCCTGGTGGTGCAGCGGTTAAGAGTCTGCCTGCCGATGCAGGGGACATGGGTTCGTGCCCCAGTCCGGGAAGATCCCACATGCCGCGGAGCAGCTGGGCCCGTGAGCCATGGCCGCTGAGCCTGCGCGTCCGGAGCCTGTGCTCCGCAACAGGAGAGGCCACAACAGTGAGAGGCCGGCGTACCGCAAAAAAAAAAAAGAAAAAAAGAAAAAAGAAACCAGCTGAGACGAGATGAAAGGGACCAGAGAAGCTCATCAAGATTAGGAGCCCACCTGAGACCCTGCACACACCCTCATCTTGCCAGTAACCCCACCCTTGAACTCTTGCTTATAAAACCCCTCATCAAATCCTCCCAGGTTGGGACATAGTTTTCAAGGGTAGGAGCCCGCTGTGTCCCCCCTTGCCTGGCAAAGCAATAAAGCTATTCTTTTCTACTTCACCCAAAACTCTGTCTCCGAGATTTGATTGGGCCCCGGTGCACAGAGAGGCTGAGCTTTTCGCATCACCTTGTTCACAGTGGCCTGGGGAGTGGACATTTGTCTATTACAAGGTGACTTTGAAGTGAAGTTCTGCCACTCAGGAGGGATGCTGGTTAGCAGCTGCACCCTCCAACCAGGTCTGTTCTGCTCCTGCTGTCTCTCTGGCTGGTTCCCTCCCAGTGCTGTCCCCAGAGTACAGCCTCCTTTCTACCAGTCTCCATGGCAGTGAAACTGTGCACCTCAGAAACAGCTTAACTGTTTCTTCCCCAGGGAGACCATTCCCTCCAGGGTGAGCTCACTACCTCTGCTGGCCTCTACCGGACTAGTCGGAGTTCCCTGTTTTACACTCTCCCAGTCTGTTGTTCATTTCCTTCAGAGGATTTTTATCATGGCTATAATCACATGCCATCTTGAGCAACTAGGTCCGTGCACTTCATGAATGCAGGGGTCCTGTCTGTCCTGTTCTCCTCTGTGTCTCCAAAGACGGCAAAGGTATTGGTGCATGGTAAACCCTTACTTAGTGTTCACTGGATGAGTGAATGAACGAATGATGAATATGTTTGGCAAGAACAATTATCCTCTCAGGGTCTCAGTTACCCATTCTGTAAAATGAAAATCCTATTACAATCATCCTTGTCTTCTTAGGGTAATGTTGTATGAAAAACTGGGATTCCACACTCAGCCAAGGACCAAGGTGTTCCTACCGGCCTGCAATTTACGGTCATTCTCATCCCAAACTGTTCGTCCATAACAGACGAGCTGAAAATTGATGCCTGCTCCAGTATTCCATGCCTGTTTGAAGATCAGTTATTAAGACTGAATAATTCCTAAAGGCCAGTCCAAGACCTGACCCCCTTCAACCCCAATTTTCTCTCCTTGGGTTTCCATCCCAAGTCCTGGCATGTCAAATCATCAGTACAAGTTCCAGGAGGCCGTGAGGAAGCACTGCCCGCTCAGGTCATTCGAATGCCACCTCCCCACACCCCAAGGCGGCAGTGGGATATGGGTACCCAAACACCACATTCCAGCCCTGGTGAGCTGGCCAATCCTCAGACCCACTCTTGGAAGGCCTGGCCAATCTCAGAGTCTAGAGCACTCACCACTCCAGGGCTTCAGAGCAGATGACTGGATTTTAATTCCTTTGGTCAGGCCTTTCCCACCGTAGCAACTCTCACAGGACCTTGCTCGTAAGAACTGAGGCCAGTTTTTATCCTTAATTATGCAGTTCTAAGGCCAACCTTGACCACATTCACTGGGCATTGGGAATAGAAACATCCTTCTTCTTTGCCAGTAAAGGTCTATTTGGCTTTTCATACTATGACATTTAAACCCTGTGCTTGTCTTGTTTTAACTCCAAGTATAGCCCCTCAGGATGACACCTCTAACTGGAATGGTGACTTTGCAAATTGATGTGAATGTACTTGGCAGTGTCCTGGGATGCTGAGTTCACAGATCCGTCCTTCCAATCATCTGAATTCAGTTTGATGCCTTTTGGCCCAATGTCAACAAACACTGTGAATGTGTATGGTTATAGAGCAGGGAGTTTACCCAGCATGGTTAGATGTAGATCAAAAGGAACAGATGTTTGCTTTAAGAATTGGACATAGGGTTGTCCTCTAAACATACTTGTCTTCTGTTGCCAGCATGTCTAATGCTGTTGGATAATCTACATTTCTCTGTAGCATTCTCTCTGGTTTCACAGATTAAGTTATCCTAAGAATATTTTTAATCTCGTTGCACAATTCTTCTCCTCTCATTAAATATAACTGAGATCTAGCTTTGTGCCAAGCCCTGTGTTATGTACTTTTATAAAGAAATGGGGTTATTCTCTATTTCTGTCTCGTATTCTAACATAAGAGACAAAAAAGTAAATGAATGGCAGTGTATTATGATATGTATAATAAGGGTATAAGCAAAATGTCACAGACACTCAGAAGAGGTAATCAAGGAAGGTTTCAGAGAGGTAGTGGCGCTTGAACTGAGTCCTATGTGAGAAGACAGAAGGGAATATTAGGTGAAGAAAAAGGCAAAGGCAAGAAAAAAGAGGGCAAAAGATATAAACAGGAAATTGACAGAGGAAATGTTAAAAGCCAAGGAGCATACGATGATACATTCAAAATCACAGTAATTAATTCCTATCAGACTGGGAAATCTAGAAAGCTGGATAATGCCAAGTGTTTCTGGGATGCAGAGGATGTAGATATTGGAGCAGCCATTCTGTAGAACAACCTGTCAATATTTAGTCAAATTGGGTACGCTAATGCTCTCTGACCAGCAATTCAACTTCTGAGCATCTATCTCCCAGGGAAATTTTCACACAAATCCACTGTAGCATCATTTGGGGTTCTGGGGAGTTGGAGGCAACAGATGATACTGTGCAATGAATTAAAACTGAGATTAACATAACTCTAAACCTGAGACTATTAAAGGAGAGAGACAGAAAGAGATTGAAAATGGGGGGAAGGCACTGCCGACAAAGGCAATGAGGCTTGGGAGAGGAGGTGTATTGTTTTCTGAACGTCAGAAATGTTGGTCCTTCAGGGTCACTGGGTGTGCTTGGAAAGCAGTGGAAGAAGGACTTGGACAGGTAGGTGGGGTGTAGAATATAAAGGGCCTTGTAAGTCATGATAAAGGGATAGACGCTTTATTTCCTAGGCAGCTGAGTTACAGGGTAGACAGTAACATGTTTGGATTTGGATTTTAAGCTAATCATTCGATTAACAGCTTCAGGGAAGAACTGAAAGAAGGTGACAGATTATGTACCAAGGACCAGTGGAATCCTAGTAATAGGAGGGAAGTTCTCAATTTTTAGCTGCATCTTCCCTTCCACAGATAAATAAAATGACAATGACCTATGAGCAGTGTCATGAAGGTGCCCAGAGCCCCACCTCTGTCTGTCCCTAAGGGACATCTTCTAGCTCTCCAGAAGCCATGAGCTGTCCCCAGAACTCTCCCTCTCCAGCCAAACTACATTCATCAACTTCTTTGAATTGGTTCAGTGCAGAATCCTAGGACTGACTGACTAATAAGACTTGTTTTTCACCCTTGAGACTTGAAAGTTTCTTCCTCCTACCCACACTTGTTCTGGCTCACAGCCCAACATTGCTCAGGAAATGGAGGATCAGGGATGATGACTTATCTTGGAAACACAAAAAGACTCCTGAGGGAAGCCTTCACATTAGAAAATCAATGTGATTCACCATTTTAATGAACTTAAAAGGAAAATCACAAGAGAAGCTCAATAGATGCAGAAAAATTCTTTTCAACAAATGATGTTGGAACAACTGGATAATGTCCCCTGCCCCCCCCAAGAATGTCTATCCATACCTCACAGTATATAGTAAAATTAACTCAAAATGGATCATGAAACTTAATATCAGACTGTGAAACATCTTAAAGAAAACTTAGAAGAAATTCATTGTGAACTTTTGTCACTCAAAGACTTCTTAGGTTCTACTGAAAAAAAGTCCAACATCCATGGCAGATAAAAACTCTCAGCAGCTTAGGAAGAGAGGGGAATCGTCTAAATTTGGTAAGCACATCTAAACAAAACCTATAGCTAACATCATTCTTAACGGTGAAAGGCTGAATGCTTTCCTCTTAAGATCAGGAACAAGACAGAGATATCAGCTCTCACCAGAGGTTCTAGCAGTGCAGTCAGGTAATAAAAAGAAAGAAATAAAAGACATTCATATTGGAAATAATGAAGTAAAACTGTCTTTATTACAGATGACACGATTGTGAAGGGGATCATAATATGCCACCCCAAAGTATGCCACCTTGGCATATGGATTGTTTCAAGAGGAAGGCAACTGAGAATCAACAGATGCAGGAAGACAACTTCTTGGAGCCTCTCTTATCTGACTAAAAACAGAAAATTCTGAGAAAGGAGGTTGCTATAAATTCCTTCTCCAGGGGAGTTTTATGGCCATGAAGAAGACAGAAAGTCAGCATCAAGAAGAGTCTGTATAAACAAACGTTACTAAAATAACCCTTATCTTCCATTCGTTTCCCCATACATTTATCTTTCCACAATTTACTACCGCTAGAAGCCCCAATTCCCCTTTCCTTTGTCTAGTTACTTTTCCTTATCACACTTCGTTAAAATGGTATAGATATATGGGAACATATGTATATGTATAACTGATTCACTTTGTTATAAAGCAGAAACTAACACACCATTGTAAGGCAATTATACTCCAATAAAGATGTAAAAAAAAAAAATGGTATATCAGGAACTTCCCTGATGGTGCAGTGGTTAAGACTCCATGCTCCCAATGCAGGGGGCCTGGGTTCGATCCCTGGTCAGGGAAGTAGATCCCAAATGCATACCACAACTAAGGAGCCCACCCGCCACAACTAAGACCCAGCACAACCAAATAAATAAATATTAAGTGTTAAAAAAAACACAAAATAATTCTCAACTTTTAAAATGGTATATAAGCTTCCAAGTCTAACCAGTTGTTTGGGTTTTCACGTCTTTTCTCTTTATCCCCCATGCATGTAAAATTTAAAATATTAATTAAATTACTATTCCTTTTTCTCCTATTAATCTTTCTTTTATCAGTTTAATTCACAGGCCCCAGGCACAGAACCTAGGAAGGTAGAGGAGTTGATGATGTAGAAAATAGGATGAAACCTATAAAAACCTAATAAGTGAGATTAGCTTGGTTGAAGATTATAAGGCAAAAATCATCATAATTTTATTACTATAAATGAACAGTGGAAACTTGAAATTAAATTAAAAATAATTTTTACTAAGAGACTGACAAATAGATTCTAACATTCGTATGGATATGCAAAGCACCTAGGATAGCCAAACAACTGTGAAAAAGAACTAGAAAGCTGGGGGACTAACATTACTTGATTTTAAGACTTACTAAATCCACATATATATGGAAAACTGGTTTTCAACAAAGGTACAAAGGCAATTCAGTTGAGAAATGATAGTCTTTTCAACAAATGATATTGGAATAAGTGGGTAATTTCTCCTCCCCCTCCCCCCAAAATGTCTATTTATACCTCACAGCATATAGAAAAATTAACTCAAAATGGATCATACAACTGAATATCAAACTGTGAAACATCTAAAAGAAAACTTAGAAGAAACTCATTCTGAACTTTTGTTACCTAAAGACTTCTTAGATGTGACACCAAAAGCACTTCCTATGAAAGAGCAAATTAATGAATTGGCTTTTATAAAAATTGAAAACTTTTGCTCTTCAAAAGTCACTATTAAGAAAAGCCACAGACTGGGAGAAATTATTTGCCAAACGTGTATCTGATAAAGTGCTTGCATCGAGAATGTAGGAAGAACTCTCAACATATAATTAAAAGAAAACACATATTTTTAAATTGGCAAAAGATCTGAATAGATAGTTCATCAAGGAGTATGTGAGGTTGGCAAATAAGCACATAGAAATATGTTCAACATTATTAGTCATCAGAGAAACAGAAATTAAAACCACAATGTGATACTACTACATACCTAATACAGTGGCTAAAATTAAAGAGACTGACCATGCCAAGTGTGGACAAGGACGTGGTAAAACTGGCACTCAATAGAATACTACTTAGCAATATAAAAAAGTTCACTAACAATAGGGCTTCCCTGGTGGCACAGTGGTTGAGAGTCCGCCTGCCGATGCAGGGGACATGGGTTCGTGCCCTGGTCCAGGAAGAGCCCACATGCCACGGAGCGGCTGGGCCTGTGAGCCATGGCCGCTGAGCCTGCGTGTCTGGAGCCTGTGCTCCGCAACGGGAGAGGCCACAACAGTGAGAGGCCCGCGTACCGCAAAAAAAAAGAAAAAAAAAATTTCACTAACAATAGACACAAGAATGAACCACGGAATAATTCTGCTGATTGAAAGAAGTCAGACCAAAAAAAGAGTACACATTATATGAAATCCCATTTATATAAAACTCTAGAGAATATAAAGTACTGCCTCAACTCTGACTGAAAGCAGATCAGTGGTTGCCTGGGGTGAGGGGAGAGATAGGTGGAGGATACAAAGGGACACACAGGGACACAAAGAAACTCTCGGGGTGATGGGTACATTCATTATCTTGATTGTGGTGCCGGTTTTGAAACAGGAGGGAAGGGGGGCAGGGCACAACTTTTAAAAGAACGACATAGCCATAGGACATGACAAAAACTGGTTATGTTAGGGGAACCACTGACCAAAACGGCCCACCCTGGCCAGGCAAGATAGTAACCACTTGTATGAGTTATCTTACAATAGGAGGTCCTGGTAAGGAATGAAGAACTAACAAGCTACCACCAACTGGAAGAATTCGGGAAAGGTCAAAAGGAGAGAGGAGACGCCAGTCCATATGTCCTACCAGCCTCCCAGAATCCTTCTCGCTGGAATCATCTTGGCTGAGTGATGTGCTCACCACCAGGAAGGACCCTGAGTCAGAACGACTGGCCAGAGACAACCCATAAACTAACCCCATTACCATAAAACCCGAGACTGGGAGCCACGTGGCTGTGGCTGTGAGGACCCCGCTGCTCTCCGCCTGGGCCCCCTTCCCAATAAAGTCTCTTGCTTTGTCAGCACGTGTGTCCCCTCGGACAATTCATTTCCAAGTGTTAGACAAGAGCCCACTCCTGGGCCCTGGAAGGGGGTACCCCTTCCTGCAACAGTTAGAACCAACTAGGTCCAAGATGTCGGAAGATTCAACTTCCAGTGGACCTTGAGCCTCATTATACGCTCACTGTGATACATTAGCATCTAAATAACACACCCACCAGCACCATAACAGTTCTGAGGCTAACCATAAAAGGCCAAAGAGTGGGCGGTGCCCAATTCCTTGAAATCCCTGCCCCTTCCCTGAAATAGTTGGAATAATCCTCCCACTCATTAGCCTATGAAATTACCCAGCCCATTAAAAACTAACCATGCCATATTTCAGGGCCTCTCACCTTCTGAGATGGCCCACCCACTGTCTGTGGAGTGTGTTCTCTCTAAATAAATCCACTTCTTACCTATCACTTTGTCTCTCACTGAATTCTTTCTGCGATGAGACATCAAGAACATGAGCTTCGTTAAGTCCTGAGACCAGGCGTGTGATCTCAGTTAAAAGACCGTGGGTTCAAGTCCCCATCTGAGTTATACAGTTTGAGTTTCACAGGTATATTCATAAATAAAAATTTATAAAATTGTATATTTTTAACAGCAGCAGTTTCTTATATGTCAATTAAACCTAAATAAAGATGATCAAAATAAATTTTTAAAAATTTGAAAGTGGAAAAAGTAATGGTCAGAGAGTGCAGGGAAGGACCAGGAGATGCTGAATGATAAAAAATCAAAGGAAACATAGTATCTCAGAGGAGAGAGTGGTCAGAAGCTGTAATGCTGACAAGAGACTGTTAGAAGAGGAAAGATAATACCCTCATGTATAAAATGACGCTAGTAAGGACAGATCTCTAACAGGGCTGTTTTGAAGATTAATTTTACCTCTATCTAAAATGCAATGGTTGTAATATGCAATCAATAATTTTAGTCATTAGTATTAAGGAGACATACGGGTTAATGCTATAGCAGTTAAGAGCATAAAATAATTTACAACTGAGAAGATGGTAGAAATCAAGGCTGGCTTCCTGGAGGAGGTGTTACTTGATCAAAGGCATAAAGAATGCAGTGTACTATTATTTAAATTTTTATGTCTCTGTAACCTGTTTGCACACGCTCTGTAGCATATTCAGTGTGTTCTGTTCTTATATCTTCCCTCACCAGGTCAGCCCCAGCTCCAAACATAGTGTTAAACAGTTTTAAACCTTCAATAAATGCCAGAGTCACAAAGTCATGGAATTTTAGATTTCTAAGAGACCTCAGAGTCTTGCTAGTTCAACTTCCTTATTTTACAAGCAATTGAATTGTATTTTAAAGCAACCAAGCAAAAAGGAAAGACACTGAGGTAGGCAGGTTTTCTGACCTCATGGTGGCCTCAGGCAAACCTCTTAACCTTTGTGGGCTTTGGGTGTTTCATATGTAAAACAAGGGCAAACTTACTGCTAGGGGACACTGGGCTAAACCTGTTATCTCCCTCCCTCCACAAAGGTGACAGCATGAATTCTTCTATCTTTCTCCTTTTAAAGTTTGAAAAACATTGGAGGCTCAGGCAGTTGTTTAATCTTGTAAGTGGTAAAAAAAAAAAAAAAAAAAAAAGAATCTACCAGAGAAGGTGCACAGACTTGGGAAAACCGTGCTGGAAATTCTAGAGTCTCAATTTCAAAGCCAGCTCCTGCATGTGAATTTGGGATGATCTTGAGTATGTCAAATCATGTTGAATCAATTCCCTTCTTAACTGGATATACTCACAAGGGCATCCTAAGACATCAAAGGATGAGCCTCAGTGAGCCTCTTGTCCTCACCACCACAAAGAAAACTACAAGCTCAGAAATGTATCAAAGATACACTTGTCGCATCTCTCATTATGCACTAAATATTACACTTGATTCTCACCAGCTATTCGTAGTAGGTACTTGCTGAGAAGTCACAGCAAGTGCTGAATTAGCGAATACTGAATCACTGCCCCTAGCATACATACAGAATTAAGTTCTTGGAAGCCTCTGGTCACACATCCATTAACTGATCAATACAGAAGCTTGTTTTATATGTGTTTCTGTTTAAAGACAGTTTAGTTAATATATACTGTTGATTCATTACCATAGAACAGCACAATAACTCATGCCTGAACCTAGTTTATCTAACACATCACAGCCTTCTTGCACATAGGAACATTAGATAGCATTTCAACACTGGTTGGGGGCCATTTTAAATAGCAAAATCACCAATAGAAAAAGCATACACACACACACACACACACAAACACGTGGCATTAAACAGACCATGGAAAGGATACTTGTTCACGGCTTGAGAGCTGAAACAAGAAAGCAGATTGCCTCTTGTTCAGCCTCAGCTGGGAAAGTGTATGTTGGCAACACAAATTTTTCGCCACTCTTCTTATGGCTGTGAATGGCTGCAAAAGTACTATGAATATTTATCGATTTGGGGTTACAAATGAATTTCAGTGAGCCAGTGGGTGAATCTGTAAATACAGAATCCATGAATAATGAGGGTTAACCATCCCTTGGTACTCAGCAGCATCCCTCCGTTCTAAGCTCTCCCTGTATGGCCCCTGCTAGGATCCAGAAAACTACATTTCACAGGCTCCCTTGTCATTTGGATTCTTATTTAGGTTCTGCCAATGACAGGAACTCACATCATATGTGGCAGGTGGGAGAGAAGCAGAAACAATTATAAGCCTTGGACAGAGGTGGGCAGGTGCACAGATTTCAGCAGAAGGTGGTGTGATGTTTCATGGTTTTTTCCAAGCTTTCCCCTGTGAATCGCCTGCTTCGTTGGGTGGCTGTTTCTTGCAATTCCTGCAACTGCCTGATTTCCTGGGATCACTGCTGATTTCCCCTGGTGTTGACATCCCCAGCTTTGCCAAAGTTCCATGCAGCACCTATGATGCTGTGATTTATGATAGGAAATATATATTTGTTTTGTCCCGATTTATGAAATACCGCGCCTAAAACCCTTAAAACTTCCTAAATAACGAGAGCAGTAGGAGCGTCTTTTGCTCTAATGAGTGACCCTGGGTGGCTCCTGGGTGGCTCCTGGGTGGCTCCGGGGTGGGCTCCTGGGTGGCTCCGGGGTGGCTCCTGGGTGGGCTCCTGGGTGAATTTCTGGTTGGCTCTTGGATGGGGGCTGGTGACAAGAAAGACCAAGCCACGATTAGAAGCTTGGAATTTTCAGCCTCAGCCCCCATTCTCCAAAGAGGTTAGAGGGGCTGGAAATGGAGTTAATAATTGGCCTTGCCTACAGGAGGAAGCCTCCACAAAATCCCAATAGTATGGGGTTCAGAGAGTTCCTGGGCTGGTGAAGACATCTCTGTTCCAGGAGGGTGAAGCACCCCAACTCCATGGGGACAGAAGCTTCTGCATTTGGGACTTTCCCAGACCTCGTCCTATGTGTCTCTCCATCTGGCTGTTCATCTGTATCCTTCATCATATCCTTTAATAAAATGATAAATGTAAGTAACTGTTTTCATGAGTTCTGTGAGCTGCTCTAGCCAATTAATCGAACATGAAGAGGGAGTCATGGGAACGTGCAATTTATAGCCCCATCAGTCAGAGGCACAAATGACAACCCGGATTTGCAATTGACATTCTGAAGGAGGGGGCGGTCGGGGGAGTGTCATAGGACTAAGCCTTAACCTGCGGGATCTGACTCTATCTCCAGGTCGATAGCGTCAGAATTGAGTTAAACTGTTGCATACCAAGCTGATGTCACAGAGAATTGCTTGGTGGGGGAAGACCCTCGCACATCTGGTATCAGAATTGCTGTGAGTCTAAAGGTAGCATGGGAGTAAAGGAGAGACCCAGGAGGAAAGACTGAGGTTTTTCCTATTCAGCACCCAATTCCCTGGGTTAAATCCCTTTCTGGTAACAACATCTAGAGTGGTTGCTCTGTCTCTGACTAAAATCACAACAGCAAACCTGTATCTAACCATGTCACTTAGACTGAAACTTAACGGATTTATTTCAAACTAATACATTTGGAAGACAAACGGCCTCATCTAAGGAGCAAATTGCCCGCTCCACACCCTAACGTGCACCATGTCCACGTCCATGTTCTGAAAGGGATATCAGATGATTTGTGTTATCACATATTCAGATAGAACTAACGTTTGTAGGTTACTGGTGAAGTCCCAGGCATGACGCTAAGTACTGTAGAAAAATGATCTGATTTGATCCTTACCATGACCTAGTGGGGAGGGCAATATTAGCTTTTACAAAATGAGTATCATAGACATTTAATTCCTGGACCAGGGTCATGAAAATAGTAAAGGGCGGAACAGTAATTCCAGATGATTCCATATCCCCTCTTTCCCTCCCACCACCTCAATCTCTCATTCGCCTTTAATAATTTAGGGGGAGACAAAGTCAGGTTTTGATCCTAGGAAAGAATAATTTGTGTATTTTACATTTTGTTTGAAGCTAATAATTAATGACAGAGGACCCATTTTCTCCATCACTGATGTGGTTATGAAATCAACACATCCTTGAGACAACAACCCTGCCTGTACATCCACCTAAATTAGTCAGAAAATGACTGCTCCTTTTTCAGATTTGCAAAGTGCATGTGGGTATGGAGAATCTCTCCCCTGGATATAAACCTTTACAAGGTCCATAATTTGGATCACTTCTCTGCTGACTCTCAAGTCTCACCAGGCTCTGAAGTCTACCACTACACAGATCTTAGTGTATTCATCACTTCATTTGAGCCTTAACAGTCCGAACAATGTTATGAGCTGTATGCCACATAGTCATTTATTAAACATTTATGAGCACCTACTATGGGACGGGCATGATGCCTATAACTAGAAGTGTCCTTGGAGTTGAGGAAAAGATCTTTTTCATGGACAGGCATGAACACCTCTTTTATGCCATGTGATCTGCCCCTTTATGGGACAGATGGTGAATAATGCCTTGAGTTCTTCTCTTCTGAGAATGAATGAGAAGGCTATTGTTATGGACTGAATGTTTGTGGCCCTTGAAAATTCACATGCTGAAGTCCTAACCCCCAGTGTGGGGGGTTACTCTGAAGTAATTAAGATTAAATGGGGTCATAAGGATGGGGCCCTGATTAGATTGGATTTGTGACCTGCTCCCTGACAGGGTGACAGCATGGAGGACACTTTCTATTCTTCTTCCATGGCAACCCCAGCCTTGGGTTTCCGGGGAAAGTCAACTCAAGAGTCCATAGGGAATTCATACAGGAGAAAGTCGCTAGAATGCCTCAGACAGGAAAGAATCTGGATGGGGAAATGATTGTAGCCTCCTTCCTAGTACCTGGTGTTCCTGTACCTCCAGCTCTGCCCAGGCAACACCTGGACATTCTACAGGATATGCTGGCTCATGGCCCCCAGTTCTCCTTACCTACTGACTCCCCTAAAAAACAGCAACAAGGCCCCTATATTTGTCAAAAGGCTCAGTTACAAAAATGTCTCTTCTTCTCCACCCTCTACTTCGTCTCTCTTGCCTTGAATCGAAAGTTACGTCTGGATCCGCAGCAGCCATCTTGCCATTGTGAGGAAGAGGCTCAATGAAAGAAGAAATATCACCCTAAACGTCACAGAGCCTATTAACTAATGCCAGGAAACCCTTATTTTTTTTTCAAGGCGCTTCTGTTCAGTCTTCTGTTACTTGAAGCAGGATACAGTCCTAATTGACAAATAGCTCCAGCTCTAGCACCTGCCAGTAACGGGTCAATAGCAGTGCTCAAAAATGTATGAATAATTAGATGGGTGCCGGAACGAATAAATCAATCGTTATACCCCCCGCAGCACTCAGCTCAGAGCCTGACAACTAATAGGCACGTGATAAATATTTGTTGAATTAAATTGCAGACCCAAAGCCATCATTTAGCACGTTGAGGAGAGGGGCCCGAAATACTTCTCTGAAAAACCTAACTTCCCTTTTGAAGAACACAACAAAACTGCCAGGTCTCTGAGTTGAAAGAAATGAGAAATTGAGAACATCTAGTACCCAAAAGCGGTGCTCCAATTTAGAAAGCCTAAAATAATACCGCTCACTCATCACACTTGTCTCCTGGCAAAGTACAAATTAGTGGCTTGGAAAATTCCTCCAAGCTCAAGGGTAACACAGACGTTAGCCTAAATAGGAAAAGCCCTCATGACCTGCTAGGCCTGCTTCCCAGGGAGAGTTTACTCAGGCTCAACAAAGTCCAGAAAATCACAAGGCAACTGATTTGAAACAATCGCTGCGGAAAGTCAGATAAGAAAGAAATGGTAGGCAGCAGAGCGCCACCCTGGTGCAGACAGAGGCAGCCCCCCAGCTGCCAGCACAGAGCATGAAGGCTGTGTGTCCCCAGACGAGGCTGGCATTGCCTTGTCACCTCCCCTGTGTCATCCTCATCCCCGCTTCAACAGCAGAGACTCAGCCCACCAAGCCCTCCTCAGAGACAGCTATGCAGATGGCCTGGCCTGGCCTCCAGGGAGCATTATTTCTCATCTACTTTGTCCCCCAGCGAGAAACGGGGGTGGGACCAACACCAGGCAGATTACTGAATATGAATTATTAATACTTATTAGCATATAAAAATGCTCTCGGTGACAAGCACTGACGAAATATTGCTCACGGCAACTCGGCCCACGTGGAGTCAGTGAGACTCACAGGCCTGCAAACTAAGCATATGTTCAAATAGAACAGCAACGATGATGAAGTGGCCGCTCTACCCCCGACTCGGCATTCGTAACGCAGGACAGGGGCAGCAGGGTCCAACCGTGTCAGCACAAGCTTTCGAGTCGGACCGGATTCTGACGTCAGCTAAAACGTGTGTTAACTACTCAGTTTTCTCATCGATAAAATAGGTTTACTACTATTTCAGCCCCAAAGCTAGATGTGGTTATTAAATACAATAATGTAGATAAAATGCACGGCAGAGTGTCTGACTACTTGCGTGAATGATAAACATGCATGCACGTGCACAACCGTGTTCACTCAGACACTGCTCTTTACAATACTCCACGGAAGAGAAAAGCCAAGGCTGGAGGGGAAATATGCAAGGGACAGAGCTAGCAAACTGTCGGAGCGGCAGCTGGAACCAGCCTGTGTTCCCTCTCCAGGCCCCTCTCGAGGAGCTGGGACACAGCAGACAGACACACAGGGACAATGTCTTAGAGACACAGCGATGCTGCTCTTGGAAGCCATAGAAAGCCTCTTTCCAGTTCCTTCCACTCTCTCTTTCCTTGTCCCCAGCTTTAGTTCTGCGTGACACCTGAGCACAAGAATCACCCAGGCCTTCTGGGGGTTCTCGGGGCTAAGGAGGGGGCTGAGCCAGATCAAGAGGAAATTAAAAAGGGCCTCAGGGATGGCAGACCCAAGCTTCATTAAGACCTAATGACACCCTGCCAGGAGGCGGAGCATGGGTGCTATGAGCTTCCTTCTCTTTCCTTTGTGGCGGCCTTTTATAGGATTTCATGTCTGGAAAGAAGAGAGTGAATGTAACCAGAAACAGAGGCTGGGCCGGCAGCCTGGGAAAAGTACAGCCATACCTTCCCAACCCCAAAGCAGGCAGTGTGCTCTCATGTGTGTCAGGATGGTCCTTAAAAAGAGAGAGTACAGGTCATGGGGGCAAAGGTCACCTCTGAGATGCATGTGAGGGGTTACCATGTGTGATAATATGTGATTATCACACATCAAACAGTGGGATCAGCAGCTCAGGCTGTGGACAGGGAGATGAAGTGGGAAAGGAGAGAGGTGGGCGGTAGGAAGGATCCTGCATTTACTAGGCACCAG
The DNA here is from genome assembly GCF_005190385.1 of Monodon monoceros. Taxonomy (NCBI): domain Eukaryota; kingdom Metazoa; phylum Chordata; class Mammalia; order Artiodactyla; family Monodontidae; genus Monodon; species Monodon monoceros. Next base: position 75,559,495 of record NW_021703769.1, on the reverse strand, counting down.
CTCTCTAAGTAAATTCATGAGTAATGATCACTCCATCCCCACCCAGCCAACACAACCACCCCCACTGAACATCGTGAAGATCTTTAGAGCGAGGAGTCCAGCACAGCAGAAATCTGTAGATCCTATGGCTGCCCAGTGTCCATTTCACCTTTGATACTGGCACATTGATGTCCTTTTGGGAAATGGCTCCTCTCCCACGAGACAGAGTCTGGAATAGCCAAGAAGTAGAGATATGGCACCCAGGCAGGATTGATTCGACATTCTGCACCAGAATGTGAATCTTGGGCTGTGATGATGACCATGAAGATGGTAATACTTACCTCTTCCAGCAGGTGGAATGGTCCCTCTGGTGGGACCATCAAAATTCATGCTACCGGGCTTCCCTGGTGGCGCAGTGGTTGAGAGTCCGCCTGCCGATGCAGGGGACACGGGTTCGTGCCCCGGTCCGGGAAGATCCCACATGCCGCGGAGCGGCTGAGTCCGTGAGCCATGGCCGCTGAGCCTGCGCGTCCGGAGCCTGTGCTCCGCAACGGGAGAGAGGCCACAACAGTGAGAAGCCCGCGTACCGCAAAAAAAAAAGAAAAAAAAAAAATTCATGCTACCTAGACCCTTGAGATTCCTTGGTCCTTGTTCTGTTAAGTCTCATTCTTCAGCATTCCTGTCATTCCTCAGAGCTCTCCCTCCTCCAAATCATCATAAACAATGGCAAAAGCAGCTAATTACGTTATTGCCCATGATCACCTAGGATTCCTGTAGATCCATCAGTCTGCTGCTAATACAGACAAGACAAGGCAAATGAAGAATTCCAGGAGAGCAGGTAAAGTGGTTACAGTGACAGGGACTTGGAAGGAGCAAGACCCGGATACTGATGACGAGGCCGCTGGGGGAGGAATTATATGGGGTAGGATATAGTTTTACACTTGGCCAGGGGATGAGAATATTTGTATCCGATGTAAATGCTCAGCAAAAGGCCCCCCGCTATTCAGGGTGCTTAATAATTAGATGGAGAGATTGGCCCTGCCTTCAACATCAGTCCTCCTCCTCTGCAAATACCAATGAAAGGACCCCGTGAGCAAAACGGCAACTATTATTCTAAAGATGCAGGCTGACAGCAAGCTCGGCGGTATGGACTTCCTCTCACTAAGGCCCTTCTGTCACCAGGATGCTGACATCAGTAATCAAGCTTGGACATGAAGGAGCACCGACACGATAACATACCTGTAGGAGGGCATTCAGCTACCTGGTGGCAGGTTGACTACATGGAACGCCTCCTATAATAAAGGGCTGTGCAATTTATTCTGTTGGAGATTTGATTTTGCTTCTGCTTCTAGGCCTACCAGGCCTCTCTGCTAGTATTGTCATCTGTTAAGTTACTGAACATGTTATTCACTGTCTCACACTACATTGCTTCTGACCAAAGAATGTTCTCCCCTGGCAGAGAAGAAAGACAGTGAGCTGATGCCCATGCAATTCACTCACTCTCGTCATGAATTCTATCACCCAGGAGCATCTGACTTTACAGATGTGTGGGAGGGATTACTGATGGCTCAACCCCAGTGCCAGGTGGACGACAAGACCTTCAAGGTTCTTTCTGACAGTTATGCACCAGGGCTCAGCATATGGTGCTCTTGCCTCCAGAGCTAGAACACATGATGAATCCCTCACCAAGGAAGAAAATGTGAGAGAAGCAATTCTCATGAAGATACCTAATGACCCATGTATAAAGGTTTTACTTCCTGTACCCATGATTTTGACTCTTTTAGGAGAGAGAGTGGAATTGGGAGCTGAGACCTACACCTAGATATTTCCCGCTATTCATTTATCTGGGACAAACGTGGTTACCCCATTGTCTGGGAAAACTGACTGAAGTACCAAGGAGAATTGGGCTGCTATTACACAATGGGGAGTAGGAAACGAACGGAGGGAACTCAGGGAGTCCTTGGGACAGTCACACCACTCTGATCTGCAATAAAGGGTGATGGGAGATGACAGCAACTCTGCTTGGGCAGGTCCACCAAGGGCTCAGGATACAGATGCGGGTCATCCTAACCTGTCCAAGAGCCCTCCATTGGCTGCCGTGCTGGGAAACGATGAGGGAAAGTGGAACGGGTACCAGAAGAGAGAAGCATTACAGACTGGTGGAACACCAGCTCTTGTCCCATAAGTAGTTCGAGCTTTCATTCATTCATTCAACAAATATTTACTGAATGCCTCCCATATACCAAGCACTGTCTGGGACAACGGGCAAAGTAATGAAGAAAACAAAATTCCCTTTCTTCATGGAGTTTTTGCAGATAATAAACCACATAAATAAGTAAAATGTATATTACGGTAGAAGGCGGTAAGGAGCACAGGGGGAAATAAAGGCAGAGAAGGGAAATCGGGTGTTGGAAAAGCAGGGTTATGATCTTAAACCAAGAGGTCAGAGCAGACATCCCTGAGAAGGTGTCATTTGAATAAGGATATGAAGGACATGAAGGGACAAGCCATGTGGCTATTTCCGAGTGGAAGGACTAGCCAGTGCTCACAGCACGTGGTGGGGATAAGCCAGCCCTGCCGGAAGAACAGTGCAGAGGCAGGCTGGCCGGAGCAGAGTGAGTGAGAGGGATAGGGTCACAGGCAGGGAGTCACAGGTGCCAGATCACGGGTACCCTGCAGGCATTTTGGGGAGTTTGGTTTCTAGTGGAGACTGCTGGAGGCCCCTGGGGGTTAGGGCAGGATGGTGTCTACTGACATGATGTCCCTTTCACAGGTTACCTGTGTCTGCTGTGTTGAGAATCGTGTACAGTGGGCAAGGGGAGGAGCAGGCAGGCACACTAGGATGTTATGCAGCGAGCCTGGCAGGAGCGGGTGGGGTCTGCATCAGGGTTATAACCGGGAAGGGGTGCCGACTGGCTGGATTCTGGATGGAATTTGAAAGTAAAATCACTGAGACTTGCTGACAGATTTGATACAGCATAAGAAAGAGAGGACGTCAAGGATGCCCCTAAGGTGTCTGGTCTAAGCCGCAGAGATGGGAAGGTTGCACAGGTTTTAGGGGAAGAGACCAGGAGCCCACTTTGGACCTGGACCAGTAGATATACAAGTGGAGATAGAGACGGGTGGGTAGATATAAATAATGCATGTGGTCAATAACAAATATGCCTTTTTGTACCTTGATTAATTTCCCTCTTCTTTCCTCTTCCTTTTGCCTCACACGCAGTGGAGGCTGGGTGGGTGGTAGTTAAATTAGCCATCTACTTCGTAGACTGCCGAAGATCCAGACGGGCTCACGCAGAAGTGGAGGCGAAGTAAATATCAAGCAGAGATTCTGAACGTGGAACTGGAGGCATGAGTGATAGGAGTTTAATTTGCTCTTTTTTGGTAAAGAGGTGGGAGTATTTTCAGTTGTACAGGAATATTGAATTGTTCAGTGGCGGTACTTCAAGAAACACATGTAAGGGAAGAAGTGTGGCTGTAGGTAACGCAGGGCAGTGGACAGTTATTCGCTTTTGGCTTTTCTGTACCCATCCCCCCCTTCCTCCTGCTTCCTTCTGGGGTTACGGACCTCAGGTCTCCGGGGTAATGAAGATAATGACAGTGCCTGGGACCATATACCAGGTCTGCAACTTCCAGCTTCAGGCATTTCGCACCAGTCTCTCAACCTGCAACTGGAAAATGATTGTTGACACTTGGGTGAGACTCAGTCTGGAACCTACGGACCGTGGTCCACGTGTGGAGCATCTGGCTGGCTTGCCTTTCCCTCTGGATCCGATTTACCCGTCGTTTCCCCAACGCACAGAACTCTCAGCCCTGAATCCACTCTAGTGGACTACGGTCTTGTCCTTTTGTCCTAATTCCTAGAAGGCTTTTCCAGACAATCAACATAGAATTCATTATTGACTGCTGTTCCTTATTGGAATTCATTCACTTTCTTGGAAGCGTCCCAAAGTATCAGGGTGAATGAAGATGAGGCGTCAAGAGTCTACGCCAGAAAAGAGTCAGGCTGGGCAGACAAACATCCCGACACCTGAGACATCTAGACTATCATGAAAGCAGAGTAAGCCCGAGGTGGGCATCGGAAGCCAAAGAATGACCGAAGGGCTCAGAGACCTGAGGGGAAGGAGTTAGCAGATGACCAGGACAGTGGGTTCATGGGAGGGTAATGAGAATACATGTCAGAGGCAGAAGCAGCTCCTGGCTGACCTTGTTGCTTTTTTCCACCCTGTCACATGGATAATCTGGATCCATTTAGGAGACACTGTAACACCTATTGTTTCCATCTGAGCGACTCTCCTGAGTCTATGATTTCCACAGTCCTCCAACAGTAAGGATCATGCTGCCAGAAGCTTCGGAAGCTGCAAGTCCCTGCTCAGAGAGTTTAAAACTGCACCAAGACCACAATTAGCCGTGGTCTATGCAACACAGAGCTTTGGAATGTTGGCACCCACTGCTACGAGACCAGTTTCTCCCTGTCCCTGCGCTCTACTGGCCTCAGCGCGCTGCCACCCTCAATGTCCCCTCCCTCACCACCTTGGAAATGAACCGTCGCTGTCAATTTCCTGTCCAGAGTGACTTTCCGAGACGTGCTGGGGAGCATTTTATTGATGTTGGGAAAATGGAAAGCATCTCAATTTCTCTTGCACCAAGATTTTATTATTTCCTTTGAAGTGAATTTTCAAATACACCAGACTCATCTCTGCTCAAATGGAAGAATGAAAGTGCATGTAAAAATCAAAAAGAAGAGCTTTCCTTGGCGGTCTCCTGTTTTGTAGTCTCCATGTCCTTGTTTGCCTGCCTTGCATTTGTGAACGGAAAGACTGCCTCTGTACATCCACCATCAATGGCCAAACAGAGCACCAAAATCCCAGGGAAAAATCATTCTGAGATATTTAAAGTCTTATTTCTCTCATCAGTTTTAGCTATGTATCCTTCAGAGCCAGAAGTCAACCTAATAAAAGACCGCTGACTTTTTATGAACATTTTTCTCTATGTTCTATGATAACATGTATTACATTTATAATCAAATAAAACAATAAGCTATTTTAATCACATACCATAGGCCTCAGCTATGTGGAATGGGATAATAAAAATAAAATTTATTGGACTTGGAAGTGATATTTTAGGTCATCAAGAATCCTTCCACGGGAACTCCCTGGCCAGTGGTTAGGACTCCGCATTTCCACAGCAGGGGACCTGGGTTCGTTCCCTGGTTGGGAAACTGAGATCCTGCCAGCCGCAAGGCACAGCCCACCGACCCCAGAAAAAAATAAATAAATAAAAATTTTAAAAAAGAATCCTTCTGGAACAACGGTGATAGATGAGTATCCTTTTGAGGGACACTCTAGTGGTTAGGGTCAGGAGAGTTCATTTGCCATTACTAGTTTTCTGGATCTAATTAGAAATGTCTCCATGACAGGGTCAGGCACAAAGATGTTTCCCTGCGTTGGTCTTCCCTAACTGCCACTGCCTGGTATGCTGAGGGGCCCACAGGGGAGCCAAAGAACCCCAGGTCTGATCGAGCCGGAATGCTGCCCAGCAGCGTTGGCTTCAGTGTCTAGTGGCACTTGTGACAAAAGAACCTTGATCTAGACCTCGGATGGGTGAGCGCTGACCCCCGTGTACCTGTCAGTTGTAGCTCTTCCTACACACCTAGCCTGCGTCGTAGCAGCAGACTGGCCTCTGCTCGAATACTACTTTATTTGTTTGGTTACCCTGCCTCATGCTCCAGGCTTTTTCTGGGCTTGGAGCCCTCCTTGGAATGCCAGCCTATCCATACCTACTTAGCTCTTAGAGTCTTTGCAGGGCTCAACCCTGGTCCATTCCTGGAAGCTTGCTGGATCTTGCAAGGATGGAGAGAACTCACCTAATTTATACCAACTCCACTCTTCTCACTGAATCTGGCACAGATGCTGCTGGTACAGGCATCTGCTCAACCACACCTGAGCCTACGATCACCTTTAAACACTGTGTCTCAGCGTCTGGGGCAGACCTCTGACACTGGCTCAGTCTTGGTGACTTCTGCCTACAGCTTAGTGGTCAGTCTTCGCTGGTCCTCCTCCCACTGACCCTGAGTGGCCATCTGTTCCCAGTGTGCCTCACACACATATGGAGCTTTTCAGATACGTGCAGACAAAATTGGATCTGGCCTGGTCAGCCACTGTACAGTATTGACCCCAGGCCCTGGCATTCAACGTATCTCATGTTCCATGGATGTGCACGGAGGTAGCAGTCATTCAACAGCTGTGTGAAGGGCTGGCTCCTTTCTCAGCAACTCTAGACCTAATATCTACCCAAGAAAAGATGCAGCCTTCACTGTGACTGGAACAGGAATTATTCACTCTCCAGCCGGGACGTCAGAAACCCGCAGTTGTTTGAGGCTTTTGACAGGGAAGGATAGCTCTTTCTAGCTCATTTGTTGCTATCGAACTCCTGACTCAAACCACCTGCGGTCATTTCTTGACAAGCCAGCATTTCAGGACAAAACTTTTACCATTCCCCGTATGCAGGACATTCCACGAAATGGGATTCATGGAAATTCACAAGAAATGAAGCTATTCCTCAATTCAAGAACCAGAGTCCCTTGGCCCCCTAGGAAGTACCATCCAGCTTGAAGAAAAGTAATGAAAAGAAGGTCAGGGCAAAGCTTGGAGACCCTTTGTCACTGGGAGATCCTCTAAATAATGCCTTCTCTTTAGATGAGACAGTTTAGATGGCCAAATGTGAGGACATTCCGAGGAGAGATTGTGCTCATTCCCCAAAGGAAAACTGCAATGAAAGTAGTGGTGGGGTCCACATTTTTCACCGTCTCCGCAGCAAGCATATTTTATTAGAAAGGAACTAAAACTTGGCTGTCGGCTGAGTTAGTATACAGGCTTGGAAGCTCCGATTCACCAAGATGGGGCTGACGAGCCAGCCCTGTGGGATCAAGAGACCAGCAGAATATAGTTCAGAGAAGCAGGGGCCAGTACACATCACCATCTCAGCTTCTTCTATGCCTACACACACAGGCACCCACAATTAAAACTAGCCATTATCTAGTAAGTAAAATGCATTCAAAGTGAATGCTTTATATTATTATCATTTCTATCCTACCCAGTTTATCTGCCTCATCTTTGTGATAAATCTCAATCTTTATTTCTAATAGGTCCCCTTTCATCTAATTCACAGTGGTTTGATTTAATACTTAGTGAAAAGCCAGGTGAAATAATACGATGGAAAGCACCTACTCAAAACTCACCCGTGCTAAATATTATCTCAAGCACAAAGACCCTAACTCCTAGGCCGGCGTTCTGCGCGTTCCATAATCTGACTCTGACCAAGGTTTCCAGCCACGTCTTCCAAAACTTGTATTTTACATTTTAAGGCATCTGTTATTTTATTGGCCCACATGCTTCTTATTTTCTTCTAGGAAATATGCTTCGTATTTTATCCCTCCCACCATTGCTTCTCCCAGATATTCCTTCCCAAGTCCAAATATGTGGTTTTAGAAGTGACATTCATATTCTTACAAATTCTGTGTATCACAAGATGCCCCTTCTCTGCCCACGGAAGTTGGTACAACCTGAACTGGGCACTTGCATGGGATTTTAGATCTTGAACCAGAGTCTGAGTCCTGGGAGTAATGCTAATAGGAGAGCCCAGCACCATGGTTCCCACAAAAAGGAGAAAGACAGTGAAAGTGACAAGCTGAGCGATTCAGCGGTGAGAGTAAGTGCTGGTGATTTCAAGCCACTTGCCCCCTTTGTCGCTGTGACCAGCTATACCTCTGCCCATCCCACAGTTTTATGAGCCTTACTATAAATTTCCATTTTAACCTACACTATGGAAAGTTGATTTTTCAGTCATTTGCAACCATGATAATTCCAATGAACACATGCGGTGTGTGCTTTTCCACCCATTTGCCTGCCTTAGTAGTTGCTGCTTCCTCTCTAAGAATTCATTCTCTCATCTCTAACTCACAGAGTTCTATCTTTCTTTCAAGACTGAGTTTAAATGCCAAAGCCTTAATTGAAAATGGCAGCCCGTGTTCCCAGCTGACGTGGCGATGCTCGCGTCTGCTCTATGGCACTCACTACTTCTTTATGGCAGTAATGTTCTCTCTTATAATAAAGCTCTCTATATGCATGTGTCAGATCTTGCCTCTTATCCTCCATTAATTGTTAAGTATCCTAAGGGCAGAGATGGAGTGATCATTGGTTTGCTCTTCCCCGTAAGATCCAGCAGTGAACTGTGATGTGAGAAGAAATACGCTTTTAGCTTTTTCTTGAATTGTGTCTCCATCCGATTCCTCCAAGTCATGGGAGCAGAGTTTTGGAAGTAGTTAAGTTTCCCAATCAAGCAAGTTCCGTCTGACGACACTGTGTTCTAAGCATTCAGATTTAGGCTCCTGGAATAGACACTTTACCCATGGCAGAGCTGCTTGACATACAGCCCCTCTGTTTTTTTTTGTTTGTTTGTTTTGTTTTTTCGTTTTTTTTGGCGGTACGCGGGCCTCTCAGTGTTGTGGCCTCTCCCGTTGCGGAGCACAGGCTCCGGACGCGCAGGCTCAGCGGCCATGGCTCACGGGCCCAGCTGCTCCGCGGCATGTGGGATCTTCCCGGACCGGGGCACGAACCCGTGTCCCCTGCATCGGCAGGCGGACTCTCAACCACTGCGCCACCAGGGAAACCCTAGCCCCTCTTTTAAATTCTTGCTCAAAACAAGTATGCAAGCACATCGTTTCTGCAGAGCAGCATCACCCATGGGGATGTCCCATCATTCTGAGCCACTATGAGGTTATGGAATGACGTTGCTGGCGGGTCATCCAAATAGTACCCATCGCTGAATTTGGGGCTGGGATCAGGAAACTAACAAGAACCCACAATCTACGGAAGTTGCTACCCTAAGAATCATCAAAATCATGCAGCCTGAAAGATCAATAGTCCAAATTAAAATTAAACGTATCCTATGCTTTTACTCATGTTGTTACTCTCGGGATGGCACCCGTTCCAACCCTTCTTCCCTGACTATTGAAATCTTTCTTATCTTTCAGGGTGTTTCTCAAAACTCAAGTCTCCCTTAAGCATTCCCTCTGCCCCCACCACTGGGGGCATTTTCACCCTCTTCTGTTCTTCCTCAGTACCCTCCTTCCCCCCTCTCGTAGCTCTTACTGGTTAAGAGCATACATCCTGCTTTTCTTTCTATTTGTACTGCCCCTGTCTGTCTTCCCGAACAATGTACTGGCTGAAGTTTGTTCTTTTGGTGTCCTATTTCCCAGCATGAAGCCTGGTACAGATTAGGTGCTCAGTCAATATTTATTGTAGGCATCACCCTCTAATTAGAGGATGACAACAGGAAATACTTATCTTCTTGCATCTAGGTAGAACTGAACCTGATTAAGCAAGGCAGATAGGAGTCTGGGCAACTCCTCTGGCATTCCAACGGAGGAAAAATTCATAACTTATCTCAGCAAACACTTCTAACACCGGTGGAGTTTGCTCAGTGATGATAAATATGTTTGTACTGTCACTTCGTCTTCATCTGCTGTTTGTTCCTCTTTGCTGGACTGCAAAATCCTGGAGCAGATAGAAACTATTACCTTTCTTTACAACCTTCACTGCATCTAATGTAAGATAATGAGCAGAGCGGACAGGTAATAAGTGATTAATTGATTGACTCAGTTAATAAACATTTCCTCAGCTTTCACTGACTGCCCAAGATATATGAACCAGGACGTTTCAGTCCAGTTGGAGATACTGTGTTTTATTACAGCTTGTTGTTTATGAATTTGACTCACAATGGAAACATAAATCAGGTCAATATGGGAACAAAGCAAGGGGTGATGAATTCTGCCCCAGGAAGTGCTTTCCAGAGGAAGGGAAATTTGAGCTTCATTTTGCAAGTACGCTGGCCACCCAGAGGAGAAAAGACTTTAGGCTGATGGTCATCTGTGAAAGCGTCACAATTTCATGCCTAAAAAACAGCACGGCTGTGTTTGCCTGGCAAAACCAACCCATATAATGCCTTACATGCTACTGAATGGGTCTCGACTCCGAATATAGCATGACGGAGTGGAGAGAGCCAGCTACAAAGCATCGGATGCTGGGTTCCGGGCCAGCAGTACAACTGCAAGAAAGTCTCATCCCCTCTCTGAGCCTTAGTTTCCTCATCTGTAAAACAGATATGACAACCCTAGTCAAATGAAAACTCAAGTGTGAAACTCTGCGATAGTCCCTAGAGGAAGTGCTTTCTTTGCTCTGCTCTAGCGCAAATACTCTGCTGGTATTTAAGGTTTCTCATGATCCACTGCTGTAGTCTCCCTTTATTAATCTCCTTCAAAGACCTCATTGCTTTCATGCTGAAAGATAAACAGCAGCCCCACTGCTCACCCAAGGAGCAGTAGACAGAGCAATGGTGTGCAAGAAGCAGTTAAAACATAAAATAATAGCGAGGGGCTGAAACTGCCCCTGACTGCCCATTGCTGCTCTCATTTTTATAGTCCATTAAAACCTACAATCACTGTAATGTTTATGCATTATTGGGGAGATAAATTGCATAATTTTCATTTTGCAATTTAAATGTAATTATGATCTTACTAACGACTAAAACCTGAATTTGCTAGACTATCAGTTTTTCTAACCCTTGCCAAAATTATAGGTAATTACTTAAGGCTTACAATAATTATAAGTCCATCTCTGAAATAATTAATGTGCACTTTCACGGTACAAAACAGCTAGTAATCAAACGACCTCCGCTTACACTGCAAACCCATGCAATTAGTCCTATTGTGTAGGCCTGTGGAAATATACCCATTTGCAAGAGTCCCTTCAGTTGGCAAAGCTGAAACAGAGCTGCTGTGTTTTATAGCGTCAAATAAGGGAGAATTCCCCTGTGGCCACAGGGCTAGAAAAAGAAAGCGAGCCAAGAAAAGGTAAGAAATTCAATATTAATCTACACAATATGTACTATTGTAGCTGGTGGGAGTTGGGCTGAGGAGGGGGAGAAAAGTGTGGGATGCTGTCAGGGCTGGACTCGGAGAAATGGGGAATGATCTAGTTTTCACAAAGGAGCTAAGTCTGGGGGTTTGGGGGGTGGTTATCACCTGTCTTTTGGTTCCTCTCTTCTTCTTTAGGGGGCATGCTAATTCCATCACATAAATAAGGTGAGGTTTTTGCCTTGAGGAATAAACCCACTAATGTGTGTTTCAAGATAGGCAAACAGAAAATTAGAACACGCTGTGGTAAGTGTTAACGATTTTTCACAAAGTATTGACAGATATGGGAGCTCTGAGCCAGGAACGCTGTTTCTAACTACAGTGAGTCCTCTACATACAAACAGGTTCCATTCCAAGAGAGCGTTCATAAGTCCAGTTTGTTCACAAGGCCAACAAAGTTACCCTAGGTACCCAACTAACATAATCGGCTATATAGTGCTGTACTGTACTAGGTTTATAATACTTTTCACACAAATAATACACAAAAAACAAACAGAAACTAGAGAAAACATTTCTAATCTCACAGCACAGTCCCTTGAAAAGTGCAGTGGCACGTTCACATCTTTGAAAGTTTGCAACTCGATGGTTCATATGTAGGGGAGTTACTGTATTTATTATACGACTCACTAAGAACTTTTAAAGGTTGCTGAGACTGGAGCGGGCCAGTAAGGAAAATTCCAGGGAACTATACACCCTTGTGCATCCATGTTTTCCCCAGGGTTAGGGTTCTTGGTAAGTTGGCACAATGGTGAGCATCTCTTAGTCACAATGCCAAATGTTCTTGATTTAGGAAATACCGGGAAACGAGTTCCCGGATCCACTGCCTTCTCGATATTCTGTACTGGCTATTTGCGTCTTCAGCTCCTTCTAACCTCATTACACTCAGTTTCACTCCTGTCTCCTCCAAACGCTACAGAGCCCCTGGACGGTTCCCTCTTCACACCACATTTAAGCTTATTTGAAGAACGCTGTTTTCATTAATTTTTTGTGTCAGTGTGGCTGGGCCATGGACCCAGATATGTGGTCAAACATTATTCTGGATGTTTCTGTGAAGGTGTTTTTGGATGAGATTAACACTTCCAGTGCCATCACAATTGCCCTCCAACCCAAACCACTAAAACTCCAGCCTATCTGGCCTTATAAAAGAATAACCCAGAGCTTTGGGTCAGGAAGGGTGCAAGTTCTTCACAAAGCCCATCTGTTCTGCTATACCTTCTGCTCATCTGTCCTCTCATCTCTTACCAACAGGCTGGGTGGAGTCCAGTCCATGGAGGACACACAGTGTCGGGGCAGAAGTGACCTGGGTCATGGTGACCCATGACCTGTACGGGAAGGATACTCTTCCTGAACCATTGCTATTCAGATCCTCCCCTGGAATAACCTTAAAAAGGGGCAAGGGGGTGGGGGTGGGCAGCTGTCCAGTGAGGTGAGATTGTGGAGCCTGGCTGAAGTCTTCTCTTCCACCTTCATGACAAAAGAGTTTTAAAGATTGTTTCTGATGTGGACCATTTTTTTAAAGTCTTTACTGAATTTGTTACAATATTGCTTCTGCTTTATGTTTTGGTTTTTTGGCTGTGAGGCATGTGGGATCTTAGCTCCCCAACCAGGGATCGAACCCACACCCCCTGCATTGGAAGGTGAAGTTTTAACCACTGGACCGCCAGGGAAGTCCCCCAAAGAGTTGTAAAACTACTTATATTAAGGGACACCCCTTCTACATGCCAGCGTCGGGGAAAGGCATCTATCAAGACACGTCTACCCTTTCCACTTTTTAGAATTTTCTGTCTTTCGATCTGTGATGTAAGTAGCGTCACGTGTGCTGGGGCAGGTGGTAGTGGGGGTATTAGTCCCCCTTCCTTTGGATTTCTGTTTGAATTTGTTTTTTGTTTTTGTTTTTATGTCCTTGTACTTATCTGATCCAGGAGTAGAGCATGACAAGAGAGGGCAGCTGGCAAGGAGGGATAGTCCTCTCTGTTTCTTACTATCCCCACAGCACATCCTCCAATGACAAGGAAGGCATCTGTGCAGAAAGCAAAAGCTGGTCTAGAGCAGGCAGAGTCCATCCATACGACTCCCCTTTTCAGGCACTGGAACCTTGACTGTGGCCTGACATTTCAGAGGACCCTATGCAGAGCTTACATTTAAAAAGTAAGACCAGAAAATCTCCTTCTTGGGATGCTTAAGCAGAGAGGCAACTGTTCCATCTGGAAGCAAAGAAAGTGAAATCTAGGATCCTGGATACATGGCAGACTATGGGCACCCATATGCGGGGACTCCACACCCCTGTGTCCCCTTCCTCACTTGGTGAATGTATAGGGTTCTTGATGGGATGCAGTGTGATATAGGAGACCCTATCGCTTCTGCAGAAAAAAAAAAAAAATCACTGATATTCAGGGAGTTAAGAGATTAAATTCCAATGTAAGTCCTCCACTCAGTGCTGTGTCCTCCTAGGAAAGTCATTTTCTCTCTCTGGCTTCACTTTTGCTAAATTAGGAGTTAAAGGCTCCCGTCCTGGCAGATTTTGATTCTAAGGTCTGGCTCTGCACACCAGGACCTCCCGTAAATGGTGAGAGATTTATGTTTCTTAAGCATAATCAGCAGCTTAGTAAAAAAAAACCCGCAGCTTTTGCCGCAGGGAGATGCTACACCTCTGCGCTCTGCCGCTTTTGCCGCAGGGAGATGCTACACCTCCGCGCTCT
>NW_021703769.1:75365784-75545832 GCF_005190385.1 Monodon monoceros | reverse complement strand
GCGCTCTGCCGCTTTTGCCGCAGGGAGATGCTACACCTCCGCGCTCTGCCGCTTTTGCCGCAGGGAGATGCTACACCTCCGCGCTCTGCCATGGGTGGGGTGTTGGCATGGAGGATTGCCTGACATCTGCGGTTTCTGGAGAAGCCATCCAATACCACCTCAAAATCCCCCAAAGCACCTCTGGCTGCATCCCCGACCTCTTCTGCACAAATAGCAGCGCCGTTGCCAGTTGTTCTTAAACGAACGCTCGATAGATTCCATCTCTTCACACAACAGGGCTCTGCACTGGCCCCACTGAAGTTTAGGAATCTGTGGGAAGAAACCTTACCTGTGCTGTCAGCTTCACACCTCATCACCCTCGAGCAAAGGGCCTGACTCAGAGGACAGCACAGACTCTGTTGCCAAGTATGGCAGGAAATTGTCCTCCAAGGCATGAATTTCTCATCACTTGGCATGTCACTCTGCAGTGGTACTCAACCCCCTTGAATCCACGATGTGATGGCATATCAAGACCCAAGGAGCACCTCCCTCTCAACTTAGAGGGGTGAAAATCACACCCCTGGTGGCTCCAGCCCCGCCCAAACTCATACCAAAGACTTGAAAACCACTACCTTGGCATACGTCATCTTTGAGCCAACAGGAGCCTGGCTGAGAGCAGGCGGGTGGAATGTGGAGGCAGATGGTGGACCCCCAGCTGCAGGAGGCCTTCCGTGTGCTCACTGCATTCTTACGCCCTAATTTCTTCCCTGGATGATCACTCCATTTTCTCACAACCAGAGTGTCACTCAACTGTGGGCAAAGCTACTGAATTTTATATGATGGAGAGAAAGTATGACAAAGAACAGCAACCTTTGGAATCCGATGCATTTGATTCAATTCCAGCTACAATATTCATAGCTCTAAGGTGTTGGGCAAGTTACTAGGTATTTCTTGGTCTCGGTTTCTCAGTATGAGAGATTGGGATGATAATTTTCCAAAGCAGTTGTTATAAGCACCAGTAGTGGTTCTTAAAAGGTGCACATAGTAGGTACTTAATGCATAAGAGGTGTAATAATCATTATGTCTAAGTCCAGGCATTTCGGGGACTATTTTTAAGTCCTACCGCTTACCCATCAAACAGGGCTTTCATGCCCCCTCGCGGTACCTGTCATGGTTTTACCATTGCCTTCCACGTACTGTTTTTTCTTCTCTAACCAACACTTCAGTTGATTTAGTGCGGTTGCATCTCAACTCCAGGTTCACCTTCAGACACTACCTGTGAACTCTCCCCTGACCCTATTCTGGAACCTGCAGGCCAGATGCTCTCACCCACCCAGGCTTGGGTCCCAGACCCTAGTCCATGGAGAAGCAGGTACCCAGTGTGGGTCCGTCCTTCTGGTAGGGTTCGTAGCGGTTCCCCACTGGGATGAGCCCAGACCTGAACGTCAATGCTCTGCTTGGATCCAGACATCACACCTCTTACCAGGCCTTCTCCCCAGGAGGCCTGAGCCTATTGCCTGTATGCCCAGCCGTGTCTACTGGCCCGAACCAGAAACCACCTCTTGCCTGACATCACCCCAAGTACGTGCAAGCTCAGAAGGCCTCTGTCTCAAGGGCCTGGAGCAGAACTGATATCACTATGAACATTGCCTGCAGCAAGCCTGAGCTGACCCCAGCTCTTCAAACATTTATGTGGACTGTTGGTCCCCCAGATTTGGCCGGATCTTTCTCCCTCCTCTTCAAACCCAGAGTGCTGAAGTTGTATTCACTACTTGCAAGCCCAGCAGAAATACGGCATCCCTAGGCTGTGTCACTTTCCCAGCACAGCAGCCCAAGAGGGAACCATGATTCCTTACCAAGGGGAGACCACTTTTAAACCTCCATCGGGTGCAGCATGAAGGATCACCTCTATTTTATCAAACAAGACATAGTGGACCAATGGAGGAACTCTCATAGAATGATCACTATTCTTTATGTAAAGGGATAAAGTTATTTTCATGCGTATGGCTGGAAAACGTCTCTTCCGTTCTCCGGGTCTGTTACAAAAATTGTACTCCAAGTCACAACATTGTCTGGGAAATCCTTGAGTGAGTCTGCAAGAATAAGGAAATGATTCTAGGGACATTGAACTCCAGAGTCTCTGCAAGTGAACCCATCACTTTATTTATTTTTTGCGGTACGCGGGCCTCTCACTGTTGTGGCCTCTCCCGTTGCGGAGCACAGGCTCCAAACGCGCAGGCTCAGCGGCCATGGCTCACGGGCCCAGCCGCTCCGCGGCATGTGGGATCCTCCCGAACCGGGGCACGAACCCGTGTCCCCCGCATCGGCAGGTGGACTCTCAACCACTGCACCACCAGGGAAGCCCGAACCAATCACTTTAAACAGTATCTTTGGTTATAACAAAAGTAAAGGAATAGCTTCTGCTTCCTCCCAGCCTCCTTGTCCTTCACATGGCTGGAGTACAAAGAAAATGCAAACCCTTTTTACTCTCAATTGAAGGTAATGGGATACTAATGATAATTTAGGGAATATCTTTTTAAAAGAAATGGATTTCTTTCATTGAAGAAATGGTCTTTTTCAAGCCACATTTGGTTGTTTCTCTACTGTAGCCCCCTGCCCCAGGCTAACAGACCTTTTTGCTAGCCTCCTTCTTTGTATCACTGTAGTGACCTCAATGGAGTCAAGCCTCTGCAGCTTCAGTTTCCCTCTCAGATGGATCAGAAAGCAGCCCTCCTTCCACTGTGTCATCATGGGTCTATGATGGTCACCACGGTGGGCTCCCGAGGGATGTTGGCTGGCAAGAGCAGGTGTAGAGTCTCCCAGAGCTGCTCAGAAATCAAGCTGTGACGTCAAGAAAGCTTACAGTAGTAGAACCTATACTGAGTTCCATTCTGATTCTGCTGCTGTACCCAACCCATTTCCAGAGCACCTCTCCCCTTCTCCCTCTTCCCTTCTGCACCGGAGCTCCCCTATTCCTGCCTACGGCCCAGTAGATAGCTCTCCATCCAGCGAAATCAAGCCTTCCTTTGTGGATGTGTGACAATGGTTTGATTGGCTTGGATTTGCAAGCCAAGCTATTGAGTCCCATTTCTGAACATGGCCGACAAGCCCTTATGTCTTTCAAAGACAAGACACAGCAACTTCCAGCCCACTTTGCATTCCTACACTAAGGAGTAGAATGGGGGAAATGGAGGATCAATTATGGAATCCGTCTTCACTGTGCTCCCTGCTGTGTGGCATGTGCTGTGTACCGAGGGTCGAGGGTCGGGGTAGGGTGTCATTAACACGTGCTGAGTGTCCACCATGCAGCCAAGCACCTCCTGGAGCATCCTCTTTAGTAGCAAAGAAAGTCATTTTTTTCAGAGTTGGGTTTTCAGGGTAGTGTTAGAGGAAAAAAAAAAAAAAATAGCAGAAGAGCCGGTTGTTGGCGAGATAGGGGGAGAGCTGTGACAGCAGATCTGCAGACCTCACTCAACTTCATCCAGGACAAGGGTGTCACATTCGATTGCATTTAATTAAACTTAACTCTACATTGCATTTCGAAATTGTGACATTTAAAATTTTACACCAATGTAAAACATTTTCATTTTGTCATAAAAGTGTCAGTCTTCACAAGAAATAGAAACATCCCCCCCACTGCCAACACCCCGTCAAAGAGCTCTGTCACTGTCCCTTTAATTAGACGCTCATTAATAAATCTATCTTGTTCTCAAATCCCCACACACTCGGTGAAGTGGTTCATTAGCACAGGAAGAGGCGATTTAGATTTCCTCTGATAACAGCATCTGTCACGAAGCAAATTAAGGCAGGATGTGCAAATGTATCTTAAGCCGGACATGCTCCTGTGGGGTGGGCTGAGGGGAAGGCTCAGGGCAGAAAAGACTATCTTTAAGACTACAGTCTCGCATCCTCAGTGTACGGGGGCATCAAGTATCTTGCCTTGTTTTCCCTGTGAAGACATTTTTATTGATTAGAACATCCATGTGGATACAGGGCTTGTCAAATCTTGTCACTATTCCTAAAAGCAATAGAGAGTCATGAGCAATGGACTCTCTGAAATCCATGCATTTGTTTATCTATACAATTAACATTGATGGAGCTCCTGTTCCAGACCTCGGGGAGGCAGAAGAAGGAGAAAGACACAGGGAAGGCATTCTGAATTCTGTGTCCCTCAACATGAAGGCAGCTGGGACCATAGACATGCCCACCTCTGAATGCCACCACAGCCAACCCACCATACATTCATTCATTCATTCATTCACTCATCCCCTCATTCATTGAGCAAGTGCCAGGAGCTAGGACCATTGTGGATGCTAGAGGTATAGCCGTGAACAAACCAATGTCCCGGGTCTCAGGTAGCTTACATTCTAGGGGATGGGGGAGACCAGCTACACACTGTAAGTTGGCAGAGACAAGAAAGCAGGGAAATGAGATGGAGAGAGAGGTGTGGAGCTCTGCAGGTGCTGACCTCTTTAGGGTGATCAGGAAAGGTCTGAGAAAGTCACCTTTGAGCAGAGGCCATAATCAGCTGGAGGACTGAACCACAAGATCTGAGAGCCATGCAAAGATCTGCAGAAAGATTCTAATATCTTGAGGGAAGAAGCAGAGCAAAGGCAGTCTGGCTTTAGGGACTGTGCTTTAACCACCAGCCCCTCCAGCCCCTCCTGCCCTTGCCATTTGCGTGTATGAACTTTGAGGGTGTTAAGCTAAGTGAAATGAGTCAGACAGAGAAAGACAAATACCATATGATCTCACTTACATGTGGAATCTAAAAGAAAAAAAAAAAAAACACAACCTCATAGATATAGAATGAGTCATGAGTGGCAACAGATTGGTGGTTGTCAGAAGTGAGAGCTGGCAGGTGGGCCAAATGGATGAAGGAGGTCAAAAGGTACAAAATTCCAATTATAAAATAAGTAAATCATGGGGACGTAATGTACAGCATGGTGACTATAGTTAATAATACTGTATTTTATATTTGAAAGCTGTTAAGAGAATAAATCTTAAAAGATCTTAAAAGTCCTCATCACAAGAACAAAAATGTGTAACCCTGTGTGGTGATGGGTGTTAACTAGATTATTGTTCACAATATTTACGAATATCGAATCATTAGTTGTACACCTGAACCTAATACAATGTTATCTGTCAATTACACCTCAGTGAAAAATATAAGTGATGCCAACTGACAACATGGCAGTGTTATTCCCACAACCCCCCGGGCAGCTTCCAGGAAAGCAAAGTCTTTGGGTTCTGGGGGGAGTGTGGTTGCAAAGCTGAAACTTAAAGAACCCAGGAGCCACGCTGAGGTTGGAGGAGAACCGAGAGAGCGTGGTAACCTAGAATTCCTGTGGAGACAGTCATTCCAGACAGAAGGGGTGAGTACTTGTGCCACATGCTGCTGAACCCTGAGTCAAAGGAGCACAGAGAAGTGACCATCGGATGTGGCAGAAGGAAGATGGTTGCTCACTTTGGCAAGAGTGTTTCCATGGGTGGTGAAGACAAATACCTGATCACTGTGAGTTGAAGAGAGACCATGAGATTAAGGAAGAGGAGTTGGGCTCTAAAAGGGAGCAGAAACCTGGGGCAGTAGCTGAAGGAGAAGGCAGGCCCCAGGGAGGGCATTTTTAAAAGGATGTGAGCTTTGGCAATACCTTCATAAGCTGATGGAAATGGCTCTGGAAAGAGGGAGAAAACCAGTGCTGAAGAAAACAGGATAATCGCAGGAAGGGCATGTGTTTGAGTGGTGACATTAGTCTTACATCAGAGCCAGACCATGTCATCCACTCTGTAAGGAGGGAAGGCAGAGAATGTGTGTAAACTGCAGCCAGGCGAGTAGATAACATGGCGGCAAATCCAGGTCACTCTCCCACTTCTTTTATTTTCTCAGTGAACTATGACGTCAGACAAGCCTGACGAGGAGGGAGTGAGAGGTTGGAGGATGTGGGAGAATCCACTCTGGAGATGTAATGGGGCACCTGGGCAGCGCTGAGGTTCCACCTGAGAATTGTAGTCATGAATTTAAAGGGAGAGCTGTCAGCTCTGTAGGGTGATCTTCTGTGGTCGTGTTCAGCGCTGGGCAGAGGGGAGAGGTTGAAATTTGAGTTGGAGGAAGTTAGGATGGTGGGAGGGGGCAGTGGGGTATAAGGATGAGCGCAAGGGAGGGATGATAAGGATGGAGTGTGGAATCCAAGCCGGACCGGGTAGGAAGTGAACACACAAGAGGTGGGACAGAAGAGTGGCAATGTCAATGAACTGGAGGACCCGATGGCATCAAAACAGGGGTATGAGAGAACGTGAGCGGGAAACATGGTAATGGTTGTCTTGGTGATGGTTATCCTCTGCAGGTGGAAGTCTTCTTGTATCTTGCTGGTGACCCTGAGGCCAGTCATTATCTTGTCCATGTACTAGGGCTTGCTGAGGATAAGGGCTGGGACCAGGACAAATGGAGTCCTAGGAAGTCACCGGCTAATGCAGGAAACCCTAAAGAGTCAACTTTGATTGACCTCCACTAAGAATGTGTTATAGAAATCAAAATAAGTCGAGCCAGGAATTATGACATAAATCTGAGGACAAGAACCTGGTACCAAATGGGAATCAAAAGTGCATCCAGGGCAGAGCATGTGAAGCTGGAAGTGAGTAGAAATCAGAGGGTATAGAAGGAGCCTGTGGTGTGGACACGTCCATGTGTAGACGTGTCAATGCACAAAGGCCCGGGTGGTCCTCTGAATTCGCTAGTGTCCCAGCCATTTCCATACTTAGGTGTCTCTGCACTTGGATCTCAAAGGCACACAGTGTGTCTTCTAACAGCAGTAAGGTGTCACGGTCCCATGGGTGGTGAACAATACGGTGGAACAGAGGATAGTGGGGCAACCCAGGTCAGTGACCACTGGGCGGGGCTACACTGGCTATGTGGCTGGTAGGATAGTGGCCATTTCTGAGGATTCAAGTGAGAAACAGACTACACGCTCCGCTTCTCCCAACTCAGTATTTACAGGGCAATGAGATAGTCAAGGTGATGAAGCACAGTAAGGGCAATTAGGAACACTGGGTTCTAGCTGCTAAACCCTGGACCACACTCTGAGTAACACTGGTAAAGGAGAAGATGACGAGGAGAAAGAAAAGAGGAATCAGGAACACAGGCGGCCAAAGGACACACCAAGGAGAGAGATAGGCTGAAGATAATTTTCAGGGCCTTCCCCATTTGTGAAGTTGTTCTTTGTGGGACAGTAGCCAACCTTTCAGAACTCAAGGTATGGCTGGATCGTGAAGGCCTGCTATACCATGGTGATCAATTTGGACTGCTTCCTTCAGGCAATAATTTTTTTATATAAATTTATTTATTTATTTTTGGCCACGTTGGGTCTTCATTGTGGTGCACTGGGGTGGCTTCTCTTGTTGCAGAGCACGGGCTCTAGGCGCACGGGCTTCAGTAGTTGTGGTGCACGGGCTTAGGTGCTCCACGGCACGTGGGATCTTCCCAGACCAGGGTTCGAACCCGTGTCCCCCGCGTTGGCAGGCGGATTCTTAACCACTGGGCCACCAGGGGGGTCTCAGGCAATAATTTTTGAGAGTGGAAGTGATGACAGAATGAGAATAATGCTGCAGGAATGTTATTTTAGCAGCAAATTGCAGGGAAGACTGGAGTCATCACAAGGGAGACTAGAAGGAAGGTTATTACTCAGTAAGAAATGGGAGGATTACAAAAAGACGAGGAGCAGAGAGAGAGCAGGGGAAACAGGAGAGTAAGGCTGAATCTGGGAAATGATAAAGAAAAAAAAAAAAAGATCAATAGGGCTGAATGACAAATTACCTAAATTACCTGCAAAGTAACAAGTGATGGACGATGATTCAGGATTTTTGACCTTCTGATCTTTTATCTTGGGGACAGTTTTAGAGAAGAATCACCAGGAATATATCTTCTATGTGGAAGTGGAATCAGAGACAAGAATTAAGAAGTGAATTTGCAAAGAACACCTGGTTTATCAAATAAGAAACGTAACAGTTCTTTAAAGTAAAACCCACAAAATTACTACCTTACGGTTAGTCCATTCATGGCGGAAAAGCGTTTTTGGACATGGTTTTCGTATTCGCAAGCATGTCATATCCTTAGACATCTGAACTGCGAAAGTCAGAGGTAAGCTTGTTTTGTTGTGAGTCTGGAACATACAGGAAGGGTGCAACCTTGCTATTTTTGGTTCTCTTGGGTTCTGGTTTGGTGCTTGATTGCTTTGGCTTTGCTTTCTGATGCGGGTATTTGAGATGCATGATGATAACTCCTACTGGTACAGGAAGTGTCTGCTTTGTTTGCTCCTTTCCTACATTCTTGTTCTGATAAAAGAGACGGTGAAGCAGAGTAGGAAGCGCTCTGAGCCAGGGGTCCGGAGACCTCGCTTGGGGACATGGCAAGTCATTAACTATGTAACTCAGGCCCCTCTTGACAAGGGAATTAGCTTCACAGGCTCCCAGGTAGCTTCCAGAGCTGACAAGAAATATAGAGCTGGGATTCTACTCCGTTTCAAACACATCCTTTTTCTCCAGAGCATATCAACCTCACCATGAACTATACTCAACAGGGCTACTGGAGAACGCAACATCCTGCCTTTCCTGCCCCCTCCCTCCCCCTCCCTCTCCTCTCCTCCCCTTCTCTTTTTTTCTTCTCCTCCCTTTCCTTCCTTTCTTTTCATTCTTGTGCCCTTCTCTTCCACGCTTCCCTCCACCACAGATACACTCTTAGGCTCTCTTTTGGTCTCACCTTCTGCACAGGAATAATAGAAAGTACCCACATGTGTGCCCCACCCCCTCATTTTTCCTATATCTAGAATTTTCCTTGCTAAATCTGCTACCAGTAGGTAAGAGGCCAATACTCCAGATCCACTCCTTTGCATAGAGACACTCTCTACAGAAGCCTTTTATAGCAATGTGAGTCATCCCCCAAAGGGCGATGGTATACTAGTATTCGGTAATTCATCAGATGTCTATCAGGCATCTCACTGAGCACCAAAGCATTGGAAGGCAGAGGAGAGAAGAGGTGTTTCTGAACTGAGCTGGGCTCAGAGGGGTAAGAGGTGTTGGACCCTGGCTAGTCCCATCTATGAAAACATCCGCCCTCTCTTCTGGAGAGAGGAGACAAGCTCTGAGCCCATCTCTACGTTACTGTGTAACCCAAAGTCACCATCTTCTGAGTTCTTAGCATCCTCAATTATAACATCAGATGTGGGAAAAGGTTCCCATCAAGTTTCAGAATGATGGCTTTCAGATTATGAGACAGAGGGAACAGAAGCAAAAGGAAAGAGACTAATGGAAGCAAATCTACTTTACTGTTTTGCCCACGGCCAGCCAAGTAGGAATGCAAGTTACTCATGGTTAGACAGTAAATTGAGACAGTCCAGGCTTATGCCTGGGATTCCAACTTAATTATTAGTAATGTCCCCTTCACTTTGAAAAGCATCACAGCACAGATCAAAAATTATATGCTCATCCATTCATAGTGAATGTTTCCCAAGGACTCAGAAGGACTGGCGCCCTCCTGCCTCTGCCACGCAGGCTTTCTTTCTTTCTTTCTTTTCTGTCTTAGCTGAAGCCAATCAAATCCAGCTTATTTCATTTGACTAAAATACACACACGCAAAGCAGCCATCATCCCAAATCAAGACTCCCCAAATGCATTCTTGCAACCAGAGCCTCATAATTAGAGAGCTGACCTTGACCTTTGGCTGTTGGCCTCGGGGCACCACCTATCCTAAAACGTGTAAGGCAAAAGAGCTTTATGCTTTGAGACCAATAGGGATGCAATCAGCTTAGGACAGAAATCCTTAAAACCGAAAGTGACAGAAAGGTTTCCATGTTGGGTATTGCCGCGGAAAAGCTTGATCAATGTTTGGGGTTTCTTGACCCAGGCACTTGTGGCCAATCTCCCAGGATGGCTATCATATGTAAGGTTGCAAATGGAAGGCACCGACTCCCCCCACCCCCCGCCTGGCAGTAGCAGCCATGATATTCAGTCTTGTCATTGGTCAGTGAACAGGCTTCCTCCCTCCTGCTTCTCACTCTGAATAATTCTTTTCCCCAATAGGACGATAACTTCCTCATCTTGGCTCTGCAAGACCTCCATTTTATGAGATCTCGGAGGCTCAAAGCAGCTATCTACCATCCAAAACAGCCTCTGCGTTCATCTTCAGCGGAGGATCTCCAGCTTCTTTGCAAACAAGCATTATTACAACCATTTTATAAAACCGAGACAGAGAGAGCTCCCCGGTGCCTCTTAGGAGTGGTCTAGTGTGGCGGTCTTCTTAGCAGGCCACACGTGGGAACTTCTCCTTTACCCCTCCCCATCTGCCCCTACTCATGGAAGGAGCCAGGAGGGCAAGAAACCCAGAGCCTGCAAGACATAAGCCAAAGGAAGGGCAGCCAGAAGACAGCGATAAAGTGCAGGGTGCTAGACTAAATCATGGCCCCCAAAGATAGGCCCACATCCTAATCTTCAGAACCCACAAGTGTTTTCTTACAAGGTAGAAGAATCTTTGCAGATGTGAGTATGCTAAGGACCTTGAAATGCGGAGATTATCTTGGATTATCTGGGTGGGCCCTAATTGCAATCATATGTATCCTTATAAGAGGGAAGCAGAGAGAGATTTTACACACACACACACACACACACACACACACACACACACACACAGAAGAAGACAGAGTGACCAGAGAGGCAGAGATTGGAGTGATGAGGCCACAAGCCAAGGAAATCTGGCAGCTAGAAGCTGGGGGAGGCAAGGAATGGATCCTCCTCTAGAGCCTCCAGTGGGAGCACGGCCCTGCTGAGACCTTGATTCTGACACAGTGAAACTGATTTCAGATTTTGGCCTCCAGAACTGCATGAAAATGATTATGCGTTGCCCTAAGTCACTAATCATTTGATGGTGATTAGTTACAGCAGCACAGGAAACTAACGCGGGCAGCTCCTGCAGTACCCAAGATGTAAAACCAGAAGGGGCTGACCTGGAGTCAGGGGGTGGCAGTGGTGGGGGAGGACCGGTCAGCCAAGGAGTGACGGAGCTGGAATCAACTGCATGTTAGAAAGATTGACTTTGGGATTAGGTAGCTGTGACTTCCAACCTTGGCTTTGTCACCTACCAGCTGCACGATGTTTAGCGTCAGTCCGAAATCTTTGAAAAGAACATAATAATATCGACTTTCGGGGTTGTGGTGAGAAATACAAGAGTTAAAAAAAAGAAGAAAAAAGAAAACCATCTCCTATGCGGAGGATGCTCATTAAAAAGTAATGACTACTGATGCGGGGAAATTTAACAAAAAAAAAAACCTTATTTTAAAAGACTAGAGGCAGAATCCATAGTAGGGAGAATCCGTATTAGGGAGAGATGTGATTTTGTTTGGGAAAATACCTTGATGCCTTCTTTGGATATCGATGGGGAGGATACCTCCTGTTTTCTGCCCCCATCCTCTTTTCTCTTACCCCCCCCATCCCATACTCCACATGCTCCAATGGGGTAGAGCACAAACATAGAAAACTGAACTTCTCAGCCTAATAAGGAAGGAGGAATTTGAAGTTACCAGAAATGAGGAAATGTTGTGTCCCCAAAAAGATGTGTTTAGGTACTAATACCCAATACTTATGAATGTGCCCTTATTTGGAAATAGGGTCTTTGCAGATGTAATCAGAGCCAGATGAAGTCAGGTTGGATTAGGGTAGCCCTCCTCCAATGACTGGTGTCCTTACAAGACAAGGGAAACTGGGGCGCACAGACACACACAGAGGAAGATGGCTACGTGAGCCAGAGGAACCACCTAGCAGAACACCTTGTGATGACAGAGGCAGAGATTGGACCGATACAGCTGCAAGCCAAGCAAGACCAAGGATTGATGGCTGTGACCAAAAGGCAAGAAAGGATTTCAGAGGGAGCGTGGCCTTGCCAACAGCTGATCTCAGACTTCTACAGACAATCGATTTCTATTGTTTAAGCCACCAAGTTTGTGGTACTTTGTTACTGCAGCCCTAAGAGACTAATACATGGGCCTGAGTCAAGAGGATGAGAAACAGTTGCAGAAACAGGCATGCAGTTGTCAAACCAGGAGAGCATCCCTGCTGGGGAGAATGGCCCGGGAACTTTTAGGAAACATATTGTCTAATGCTCATTTCTAGAGGGTTTGCTGTGACACTGATCTTCAGTGAATCTTCTGTTTCACATGAACACCCTTGGATTTATCTGTTGGGGAATCGAGTATGCATTGCTTATTTTCTGCCTCTGGGTAGAGAGGAGAAAATACCCACTGGTGTGAGACCTACAAAGGGATAGGAAATTGGGACAAGAGGAGGCCACAAGACACAGACACGAAGTCCCTTCAGAATCCCAGAGGTTTTTGCCAAGAGGACCGCTGTGATTTTCCTACTAAAGAGCAATGCAACAAGTCGGGGCCTGAACACTTAGGGACCCCATCAGTTGTAGGACAGAATGGGCTACATTCTTACTAACGTCATGGCTGAAGCGGGAATCCAAACACAGGGCTTGGGACAACGAGTTGAGCGACTGTTTATTTTGACCAGTTTCAAAGCCACTGTGCTCCGGCTATGGCCGGCAAGACCAGCTGTGCCTTCCCTGCATCCTCACTAGCCTTTCCTCCCTCTGAAGAGCGCCGTTGCCCATAAGGGGGCGCCTGCCTCCCCACGCCCTTCCTGGAAATCCTCCCAGGAGGCTTGTGTCCCCAGCGCCTGACCTTGGCCATGCCTGGGAGAATGTGAGATCAAAGGAAGGAAAGTGCTCCTTTCTGGTACTTCAATCAGGGAGAGAAGCAATTAAAAGATGAATTAATCTAAGTGAGATGGAAATGCAGATGTAGAACAAGAGCATCTCCATCACCTTGAACTTGGGCTGCACGCAGTTTAGCTCCTGTGATTAAAGGCATTTTCATGCCATTAAAAACCTTCTCTTCTAATGTTACAAACGCTATGTCAGTCAAATGCCCAAAGCAGCCTAGGTGAGGACTGCCCTCTCCTCGGTTACTCCCCTTGATCCTTTCAGAGGGCTGGCAGGGGGGCGGGGGGGCCTCTTAGGAGTGGGTGTGGAGGGTTTGGGGAATGATGGCAATGCAGGTACCGAGCTGAATGGAAAGAGCCTTCGCATGTGTCTCCTCTCAAACAGCTCCTGTCTAATTCTTGACTCTTTTGTGCAGCCTGAGTCCTGGCTGCCAGATGGCACTGGGAAGACAGAACTGGGAAACGAACCTTCTGGTTTGCTGCCTGTTTCTTTGAAATGAGTGACAACTGTGGTATGTATTTCCAGAATTGTGCCTCTGCTTCTCTATAGTCTTAAGGACCCTCCATTGACCCTCTGCAGGGTGGGGTGAGGCTGTGACCCCAGAGGAAGGGATGCATGTAAGCCAGCAGTTCCCAAACTTTTTGGCATCAGGGACTGGTTTTGTGGAAGACAATTTTTTCAGGGATGGGGGTGGGTGGGGGGATGGTTCAGGCGGTAACGCCAGCGATGGCGAGCCATGGGGAGCGACAGAGGAAGCTTCACGCGCTCACGCACCGCTCACCTCCTGCTGTGCAGCCCGGGTCCTGACAGGCGGCGGATGGGTACCAGTCCGGTGGCCTGGGGGTTGGGGACCCCTGGTTTAGCACGTGGAACTTTTGGTGCATCGATAATTTGCCTTCAGTACTGGGACCAGAGCTTTATGTGACCCAGCTGAGTGGACTTGTACCCATGTCACTGGAGGGAAACAGAAACTGAGGTACCTGGAATGGAGAGCACTTTTCTTTCTTTCCTCTAAGTGCAAATAACAAGTTGAAACTTGGTCTGTGGCTGGCGGGTAAGGACCGAGCCTTCTAGAAACAATGTGCAATGTGCTCAAATTACTGCAATTGATAAGTTGCTTATCATTAGTCGATAAGCCCTACTTAATCTATATGGAATTCCTGCAACACAAGACTCCAGCCCCTGCACCCCAAACGTCTGTGTGTGCACGTGTGTGCCTGTGCACATGCGCCATCCGGAAATGAGAGCACTCCCGTTGTCAGTGAGATGGATTGGGCCCTAACTGATTTTCCGTAGACAAATGCTTTAAATTTTGGTAAACCCTTTGTAACATCTTAGTCAAATTAAACAGCCCTTTCAAGTCAGATTTATAGTGCATAGGATTCCACTTAACTGAGACAAGCGATGCAATTTCAGTGCAATTTAAAGGGTATTTCATTTAGAGATGGAACCAATCCTTGTCAAGGCCCTGGAGGTAACAAGAAATCTTCCTCTTCTCATTTGCTTGGAAGCAGTTGCAGTCCCTTCCACGGGGGCTGAGCAGACCATGGAGAATTGTGAACGGTTCGGAGTAGTAGATTTCATGACCCAGGTCCATTGAAGGGGAAGTGATGAAAGGGAGGGGATGGAAAAGGAGGCAGGACCTACCCACAACATCCAAAGCCTTTGTCAGACTTAGGAGAAAGGGTCCAGTCTGGGTGCACAAATGACTACAAGGCCTTTCTTCATTCCAGGCCGCAGCAGGTCTGAGCACTGGCTGGATTTCTGCCCCCATTTGCTCCCTGGAACTGGGGCCCTTAAGCAAGATGCAACCTGCACAACCGTATACAGCGGCCCCAGGAGGATGACATCAGGAATTTTACATACACTTATGACCCTCCTTAATGTCTACCACACGAGGAGGTTTAAATTACTGTCCCGATTTTACAAATATGGATAGCTGGGAGACATGAAACACTGTGTTCACAGGAACGTTGGTTGATGGGATTCTAGCCCAAGTCTATCTGGTTATATCCAACCTCTCTCATAACTCACCATGGACTATGAATTCAACCGAAGGGCCTGGGAATCTTCTTCCAGAGTCAAAGGAAGACCTGGAAGGTGTGAACCTCACATCTTTGAAGATGCTGTTGGAAAGGGGAGCAGGTATTCTCAGTTGGCTGTCCAGCTTCCGCCACGAGGCTCCTGCAGTTGTGAGGTAACTCAGTTTTGTCTGTCCTCAAAGTTCTGCCTCACATCAAGCTGAAACTCCCCTCCCCTTGCCCTAAAAGAATGACTAGTGTCTGGACCAACAACTGCAGGTCTCTGTTCTAAGGGACCCACTGGCAAAGCCAGGAATAGAGAGGGGACCTGGAGCCACTTCACCCCTGAGTCTTTGCTCTTGAATGCAACTAAAAGTCATCATCCTGCCCATCTTATTATAGGGTTCTGAGAATCAAGAGATGAAGCAAATGGATTACAATACCCTTGCAACTGAGATGAGGAAATAAAGAAAATATACTCAGCTTTTAACTTAATAAGTTTACATTGTTATGTATTGTTATATATCCTATAATATATTGTTATATATTTACATATGTTTATATTGAGTTTTAATGTATTGAGTTTTCAATATATTAGTTTTTAAGCAAAATCTATTCCATTTAAAGGACTGTCTTTTATGCTGAAATTAAACCTCTCTTACTGTATTGTCTTTTTCAAATCCTTTATTAATCAAAGAAGGTAACCGACAGTTGCGTGTGTGTGTGTATGTGACTGTGTGCCTGGTTTTATTGTAGCTCGTCTGTGTTTTATAAATCCTTCAACTTGGACAAAATTTAAAATTTGGCAAGTCTTTGTCAGTATCACAAACATTTGCACATGTGTTTTTATATGTGTGTGTGTGTGTGTGTGTGTGCTTTACATTTATGGGTCCATGGTCCCAACATTATAAGAATCACTGCCTTAGCCACAGAGAACTAACATTCACTGAGGGCCAGTTCTACCTTTTAATACTCAAGACAACCCTGCAAGATAAATATATCTAATTCAAGATAATGTGGTTGCTCAAAGAATTTGTGTATCTTGTCTAATCTTTCACAGTTAGGTAGCTGAAGATTTGAACCGAAGTCCTTCTGATGCCAAAATACCAGGACTTTTTGTTCGTTTTGATGTTTGTTTTTCACTTTACCACATTGTTTAATAGCTTCCTTTTATTCCTATAGTTCCATAGTGGGGTACTCGGAGGAAATTTGCTGGCTTTGAATTAATCAGTAAATTTCATTAATTCTTTCCGTTGGTGCCCACAATATCAAATACCTATGTCTGCAGAAAACATGTTTGACCCAATTGGACAGATTTTTGGAGTCCATAACTCCAAAACTCAATGCAACCAAAAGAGAGCTATTGGAAGATTTAAACCACATTACATTTGCTTCTTGGTTTCCTTGGATCAGTGATTCTTAGGAATTTTTAGGTACACTGGAAATTAAATTCCATAAAGGCAGTGCATTTTTTCCTGTTTTGTTCACTGCTGTACTTTCTACAACCTAGGCCATAATAAATACTCAAAAAGTGTTTTCCACATCATACAAAAAAATAAACTCAAAATGGCTTAAAGACTTAAATATAAGACATAATACCATAAAACCCCTAGAAGAGAACATAGGCAAAACATTCTGTGACATAAATTGTACCAATGTTTTCTTAGGTCAGTCTCCCAAGGCAACAGAAATAGAGCAAAAATAAACAAACGAGACCTAATCAAACTTACAAGCTTTTGCACAGCAAAGGAAACCATAAACAAAATGAAAAGACAATCTAAGGAATGGGAGAAAATATTTGCAAATGATGTGACTGACAAGGGCTTAATTTCCAAAATATACAAACAGCTCACACAACTCCATAACAAAAAGACAACCCGATCGAAAAATGGGCAGAAGACCTAAATAGACATTTTTCCAAAGAAGAATACAGATGGCCAACAGGCACATGAAAAGATGCTCAACATCGCTAATTATTAGAGAAATGCAAATCAAAACTACAATGAGGTACTACCTCACACTGGTCAGAATGGCCTTCATTAAAAAGTCTACAAATAACAAATGCTGGAGAGGGTGTGGAGAAAAGGGACACCTACACTGTTGATGGGAGTGTAAATTGGTGCAGCCACTATAGAAAACAGTGTGGAGGTTCCTCAGAAAAGTAAAAATAGAATTACCATAGGATCCAGCAATCCCATTTCTGGGCTTATATCCAGACAAAACTAATTTAAAAAGATACATGCACCCCTATGTTCATAGCAGCACTATTCAAAACAACCTAAACGTCCACCAACAGATGAATGGATAAAGAAATGTGGCACATATATACAATGGAATACTATTCAGCCTTAAAAAGAATGAAATAATGCCATTTATAGCAACATGGATGGACTTAGAGATTATCATACTAAGTGAAGTAAGTCAGAAAGAGAAAGACAAATACCATGTGATGTCACTTATATGTGGAATCTAAAATATGACACTAATTAACTCATCTACAAAACAGAAACAGACTCACAGACGTAGAGAACAGACTTGTGGTTGCCAAGGGGGTAAGGGGGGTGGAGGAGGGAAGGATTGGGAGTTTGGTTTAGCAGATGCAAACTATTATATATAGAATGGATAAACAACAAGGTCCTACTGTAGAGCACAGGGAGCTATATTCAATATCCTGTGATACACCATCATGGAAAAGAACATGAAAAAGAATGTATATATATATGCATAACTGAATTATTTTGTTGTACAGCAGAAATTGACACAATATTATAAATCAACTATACTTCAATAAACGTTTTTTAAAAAGCGTTTTCTGAATGAGTGAATGAAAGAAAAGAGACTCATTTGAGTATCTGATAAAAGCTACAGGCTATCTTCCCAGAAGAATGCACAGAGGCGCATGGATAACACCGTGCGTGGCATTTTCAGGTTCAGTAACCCCCGGAAGCTTATCTGTGATTCACGAAAGCTTAGGCTATTTTCTCATGAAGAAACAGCCCTTGACACTTACCATTATTGGAGGAGCAAGGCTCTTTGGCTCTGGACTCTTTCTTCTATGTGGATGGGCACCTGGATGGTGTGAGGCCATCAACAGTTTGGATCATCCATTGTTTTACCGATTTGATCTGAATGTCTGGGGCCTTTCTGGATCTGAGAGGTAGAAAGAGAAGTAACAACCATCACTCAGTGAGGTTATATAGTCTGCCAGGCACTAGGTTATGCACTTTATGTATAATTGATCTAATCCTCATGTCAACCTTACCAGGTAAGTATTGTCATACCTAATTTTCATTTTTTTCATTTTATTTTTTAACTGAGGTTTAAGTCACGTATAAGATTATATTAGTTTCAGGTGTACAACGTAATGATTCTATATTTATGTATATTGAGAAATGATCACCATATTAAGCCTAATTAACATCTGTCACCATATATAGCTACAATTTTTTCCTTTTTTTTCTTGTGATGAGAACTTTTAAGATCTAATCTCTTAGCAATTTTCAAATGTGTATTACAGTATTATTAACTATAGTCACCACGCTATAATTACATCCTTGCGACTTATTTATTTTATAACTGGAAGTTTGTAGCTTTTGACCCCCTTCCCTCACTCCCCACCCCAGCCCACCAACCATCAACTTGATAGTCGGACTTCGAAAATCCAGTTGTTTCCATGACTCGACAAAGCAGTAAAAGCTTAAGGACACCAGGATCCAACATGCTTTGTGAAATGGGGTCTCTCATTAAAAAAAAGGAGACACAAAGCAAGGGCCCAAATCTGAGTTGATATGACTGTAGACTTAAATTATTTTTTCATTTTTATTATGAAAAATTTCAAACACACACAAAAGTAGAGAAATTAGTACAATGAAGCACCGTGTTGCATCAGCAACCATGTTTCTGCCAATCTTATTTCATCTACTCCACTGTATTTTTATTGCAATTTTTAAGCCATCTTTTCCTTGATGCCCTCAAAACTGCATCTCAATAAAGACATCCCAATAGAGACAACCTGACTCATGTTTAAGGTAGCCGTCACTTTTTAAAATTTATTTATTTATTTATTTTTGGCTGCGTTGGGTCTTCGTTGCTGTGTGCAGGCTTCCTCTAGCTGCAGTGAGCGGGGGCTACTCTTTGTTGTGGTGCATGGGCTTCTCATTGTGGTGGCTTCTCTTGTTGCGGAGCACGGGCTCTAGGCTCGTGGGCTTCAGTACACGTGGGCTCACTAGTTGTGGTGTACAGGCTTAGCTGCTCCGCAGCATGTGGGATCTTCCTGGACGAGGGAATGAACCCATGCCTCCTGCATTGGCAGGTGGATTCTTCACCACTGAGCCACCAGGGAAGTCCTGAGGTAGCCATCATCTTTTATACTTTAAAGAGCAAGGAATTTGTGGACAACACAGTCTGCTCATTAAATCTAAAGAGAATGCAATTTGAAGTTATTGGTATGCAAACGAGAGAAGACCCACCAAGCACACCTAGTAGACTGAAAACAGTCTTTCTTTCAATCTGGCAATGCAGGTTCCCTGGGATCTGTTGAATCAAGCTGTATTCCCCAAAGTACTTGGGTCTTTTATATTAGTTTCATTAGGGTAGTTCTGGTTCTTTACTTGTAGCAGAGCTTGGTAAATAAGAGGCCACCTGAGAAGCAATTAAACTAAACCAGAAAATCTTTCCTGTTCATTTCATCTTGTCCTTAAATAGTTTACACATCAATTGAACTGTGAAGAGCTCATGGTGGTTTATGATGATGCTCCACTATGGGTCAGCGCCTAATGAGTTGGGTACTTATCTGTGACCCCGACAAGATGACTGTAAATGAACAGATAAGAAGACCAGTGGGACTAGTTCTCAAGGCTGCCCACAGAATCAAGATAACAGAAGCCAGTGGAGTTGGTTTTTCAGTTTTCTACTGAAAAGTAGAAGCTGGTGGAGTCAGGTAGATTGAAACACCTAGGGTTTTTTTAATTTAGAAAAATAAGGTGCTTATCTTAGCTCTTGACAAATTACAAGATATCTCTTCAACCCACTCTTTTTTGGGGGGACCAGTCTTCCTCTTATTTCTTCACAATCTCTGGTAAACTTGTGGTTCCCATCAAATGATTCCATTGAGGTGGGTGGCTTCACTTCATACCAAAGATGTGTACAAATGTCAGTCTAGTGGGGTGGCACAGTGAAGCTTACTCACTTGTACCATCACAGAAACATACTGAACACGGCGAAACAAAATCAAAAGATCTTAGTAAAAGTGCATTTGCAGACTGAACAGATAAAGTCATAATGACATAGTATGGCATAATCAAAATTCTCAATAATTGGCAAACTAGAACAAAGAATCTCCTTTTTCTCCCATTCACTAGCTGTATTAGCCAGATTTTTTTTAGTGTGGCATAACAAACAACCAAATCTCAGTGATTTGCAGCAACAAATATTTGTTTTAAGCTGTGGATTGATGTTTGGCTGATTGTAGCTGGGCTCAGCTGGGTTATGTTGCATCCAGGTCTGTTCCCTGTATTTTCATTCCAAACCCAAGGGGCGACAGCTACCTGGGGCATATTTTTCTCATTACAGGGAGTGGATACTTAATAGGGCTGGTAGAAATTCGCTAACTTCTTCAATCCTCAGCTGGGAACTGGCCCAGTGTCACTCATTACCCATATTCCACTTATCAAAGCAAAGTGCATGGTAAAGTCCAAAAATGGATACAGATGTATAATCTATAGACTCCAGTGGAAGGATCTGCAAAGTCAGAGAGAAAAGGGAATGGAGATATAAATTCTCTTCTGAAAAAGATTTGGGAACACTAATTCAGCCTCCCACAATAACCGTGAAAAGAGCCAAGATTGGCAGAAATGTGTGTCAATGTCAAATGTGCTGACCCGTGACTTTCTGGTAAGGCAAAGAGTGCTCTCAAGTTCTTGACAGCCTTATCCGTTAGCCCCTTTGGCAACAGCACCAATGTTTCTATTTACACACCACGAGTATGGAATAAGGCATGGATTTTCCTCTTCTTAAACAAAACATCAGTTACGACTTTTGCCACAAAAAGGCGTATGTCAGACAGCGAGTATATCAGGGTAGAAAAATCAGCATTCCTCAGGCTAAAATAAATTATTTGGGATGGAGACTACCCGCTCACTACTAAGTGGTTTCATAGAAAGGGCATTTTTTAATTGAAAAGTTTAAAATGAAAGGGTTGGACTTCTTTGGCAGTTAATTTTCAAGATTAATGTTTGACTATCTCTTTCTAGGTTCCTTGAGAGAAGTTAGAAAGTTCTATGGGCTTGACACTAGGGGCAGAGTCATTCTATCTCATGCTACATTCATTTGGTGCCCTGTCCAGAGAGAAGATACGAGGAAGGTGGACCACGGGGATGAGCCGGAGTGACATTTTGCATGTTCTTCTACTCATCCTAGGTGATTAGCATCACCTAAGATGAGGCTCACGAACCCAAATGCCTTCAGCTGCTAGATCTATAACAGGAATGAGTGGCACTGACTGGAAGTCAGGAAAATGTTTGCATAAGCTTGAGGTTTGGTGGCAACTGACATTCAGCCTTGGTATAAAAGAGATGACAGAGGATGATGAAGATTGAGTTCATGTCCCTTCTAGAAGAGGGGCCTTTCAGTAATTGGCTCTAGCTAACTGCCAAGTGCAAACGTGGGGCTTCTGTTGTCAGACACAATTTTTTCAGAGAAAACTGGAAATCTTGACAAAATCTCCTAATCTCTTAATGTTGGCAAGGATAATAAATTCTACTGCAAGAAAGAAAGAGAGAGGGAGGGAGGGTGGGAGAAAGGATACCACTTTGCAGGTCCACTCTGTGAGTCAAACAAAAGCCATTCATAAGGCAAGGACGGCTGGGATGGCCAGTGTGTGGCCTCCATGTATGTGATAGCTCCTCTACCCTGTGGCAGGGCTGGACACAGCAGGACACTGAGCAAGGAGAGGTATGGTTACTCCCAACTTCTCCTGAGTCAGACCATCACACCACATCCTCATTATTTTGTGAGAAGTGACATGAATCCCATAAATAGCAAACCTGTATTCAAAGATAAATACATGTTTAAACAAAGCATCCAAGATTGAGTAATGATTCACTCCTTTGAATCACCCATGCCATTACGCCCAGGAGTATGGATAACAGAATTTAATATCAATATTTAATTTTGAATCCATGAGCTCAATAAAAAGAAGGAGCACATGTTTATGGGATGTCTGTTGTGGGTCAACCCTCTGCTGGGCACTGCGTAAACTGTAGAAGGAGCTGGCACTACAGGGCGGACAGTGGCAGAAAGAGTGATAACCATGGGAATGGCCAGCCTTGGCCCCATGCCTGTTCTCACCTCACAGGCTGCGTGCCCTAAGCAATGGACTTAATCTCCTAAACCTCCCTTTCTTCGTGGAAAGCTGAGCTCTTTTCAGATTTGCGGAATGCATTTGCAATTTTATATTTAACGTTCCAAGTTCAATACCTGGTGCTTATTAGATGTTGGGAAAACTTTATAACATTTCTGTGCCTCAGTTTCCTCTTCTACATAAGAGGATAATAAGAGTTCCTGGCTCAGAAAATTGATATAAGTAGAGAGATAATGTGTATACAGCTCTTAAAATGAAACTCAACATGTAGTACTTAATCCATATGTGTGTGTGTGTGTGTGTGTGTGTGTGTGTGTGTGTGCATACGCTGCTATTTTTTCAATATTTATTACTATTATTAAGTAGACTTCATTGTGAGGGATAAATAAATCTATCAACATTGTAATGGGTCATCTATGTCCCAAATGAGATATTGTCTTCTATTGTATCCGCAGGAACACACCCACGGAAGATGTCATAGGTGGCCATATAAACACACGCACACACATAAGATGAATGAATTAAGCTAAGGGAGGAGAAGATTCCAAGGAGGGAGGTATCCTGGCCTCCACATATTCTAACGACCCTTCTGGCCTTGTTTTTCCAGAGCACAGCTCTGCAACTGGAATTGCATCAGAGAAGGACCCTCAGAGACTCAGGGCAGGCAGACCCTTGGGAAGGGGATGATGGGCTGGTGAGGTAAGAAGGGCAGTCAAAGAAAGAGACCTGCTCAAAAGAAGAAAATGGACTCCATAATTTTGCATTAGCATCACTTTTCAGGTTGTAAATTACACTCTTTTGGAGGGATTGAAAATGAGAAAAACAGGTGGGCTGCATTTTTTTGAGTCATCAGCCATGCGTCTCTGAGGAAGGAGCTTATTTAGTCCTCAGTTTCCCCATTTACAACAATAACATTTAATTGTCCGAAAGGTACTCGGAGATCCTTGGAAGAAAGGCACTCCATGAAAGCAAAGGGTTCTCATCATCCTTTGGGGTCTTTGCTCCCGGCATTCATGCGGCTTGCGCTGCACCTGTCAGAGATGGATGCGCCCGACAGGGCAGTTAAGGAGAAGGACGTAGGGAAGCGACTTGGGCCGCTGGGGAGCAGACAGAGAGCAGAATGGCAATTTTCGGGGGGACGCTTAATGGAGAGCCCCTCCTTCTCGGAAGGAAAAGCTGGCAGCTTTGTTTCACGTGAACACTGTCCCCAGAACAGTGAGAGGAGGTGAGAAGCCGGCTTAAGTGGTGCTTCGCGTGGGTGGGGCTTCAGCAGAAAAGCGGGGGCGGGGGGTGGGGTGTGTGGGTGCCATCTGCCGCCTCCCTCCTGTTACCTAGCTGAGAAAGGGCTCCCCATGGTGCACGGCCTGTTCTGGAACTTGAATCGTGAGAAGCAGCTGTGCTACACCTCCTTAGGCGTCCGGTCAGCTACTTTCCCTAGGCCCCCAGGACTTGTGCAACCTGCCATGCACGGTGATGGTGTAGCATGTGTAGGGGAGGGGGGGGGGTGACGGTGGAATGGGCTGCTGCGATGCTAATGGCTTGGAAAGTCCACTTCCAAAAAGTCTCTGGGTCCACGGACATAAAAGAAACGTGAAGGAAGACCTGGATTCCAAAGACAGGCGCACACATTCTGGCACATGTGTCTAACCAAACACGTATATATGCACACGGACATGTAGGGAGTTGCAGAAGACCGTGTGTTCAAAAAGAGGAGAGTGAAATTATACCGAGGTTTCGTTATTTGCAAAGTTCAGTTTTATTCAGCTTAAGAATTTTAGAAACGAAAAATGTGTTTAAATAGACATTTTCAAATCAATGCTCCACTCAATGCACTTTACACATAGTTGAAACTCAATATTTATTGTATGGGATAAATGAGGGCAAGGAAGGAAGAAAAGGAGAGAGGGAGGGAGGGAGGGAGAGAGGTAGGAAGTCCCAATAATTTCAAAGCAGAAAAGATTCAAGATGAGGTGAATATGATCTTAAAGTCAAATTCCTCTTCTTTTTAATTATTTATTTATTTATGGCTGCATTAGGTCTTTGTTGCGGCGAGCTGGGGCTACTCTTCGTTGCGGTGCGCGGGCTTCTCATTGTGGTGGCTTGTCTTTGTTGTGGAGCACAGCCTCTAGGCGCATGGGCTTCAGTAGTTGTGGCATGCGGGCTCAGTAGTTGTGGCACACGGGCTTAGTTGCTCCGCGGCATGTGGGATCTTCCCAGACCGGGGCTCGAACCCGTGTCCCCTGCATTGGCAGGTGAATACTTAACCATTGGGCCACCAGGGAAGTCCCAAAATTCCTCTTCTTTTATCTTGACTAGACACAAAGAGTTAAGTCCCCTTCTAAAGAAATAATGATAGAGGGAGAAGGGTGATTCAGGGTCCAGGATAGCTTAGACCCAATATTTTCTCCACGTCCTGTTCTATTCTAGAATATTTTCTTTCTCTTTGGGAGGGGAGGGGCAGATAGCAGAGCTAACATCTCTCTTCTAGGTCTTTGCTTCAAGAGGTGTCCAGGTAACCAGCTCCCCCTGTGATGGATTCAGGGCAGGTTCAGAGATGGAGGAAGCCTGGCCCTGGGAGGTAAAAAGGGACCAGGGAAGGGAAGGAGCCTGCACAGCAGGACCAGAACTTTGGGACTGAGTGTAGCCCTCAGTCTAGGAGTTCTGGACTGTTTTTATGCCTCTATTTTTTTTTTTCTGGTTATTGTTTTTATTTTTGCTTTTCCTTTCTATTTAGTTAGGTTCTTTGTTTATTTTTAACATTTCAGCATCTATCAGGTGTGCTAAGGAAAACAAAAGAAAGTTATTTGTGTCCACATGAACGCGTACACACACACCCCAACAGATTAAAGGGGATGCAATTCCTGATGAAGGAAGCGTGGTGACTGCAGTGGGAATCCAAATAGAACCACTTGACCTGAAAGGAAGACAAACCTCGGGGGGAAGGCTTGAAGACTCTGGCCTTCTTTTAAACAAGGGAGGCAGTGCTTGTACAAGGAGTCCCAGAAAATAAGAGGATGTTTTCAAGGCACTGCAAGAAAACACAAGGCTAATCTCGAAGAGTCAACACCAGTTCTAAGCCAGTCCACCAGCACCAACTGCAAACACACAGATAGATACAAGCCAGAAGGCACACTCCTTCCAACGGACACAAAGCAGAGGTGAGAGTCAGGACGGGCGCCACACAACGTGTGCTCTTTTAATAAATGCTACTTGGGAATAACAAGCACAGGGGAAAGTGAACAATTATTTTCCAGGAGTCGAGAAGCCAAGTCTCTGCCAGCATTTTCCTGGTCCTGAGGGACACCTGTTTCCACAGCAACCGCAACGTGGGGAGAAGGCTGCCTTCAAGTCATCTATCCCAGGAAGATACTTAGTCAGGGCTATCAACTCTGCATGGGCAGAAAGGGCACAGGACATGAGTCACAAACCTCACTGGGGCTTAGGGAGGTTGAAGAAACTGGTACTGTGGTTAAGCCACAGAGTCAGCTGTCAGCACCAGTCCTGAACTTCACCCTCATGACCTCCTGCTGAGCTCTGGCAGCTCCTGAGCCCCCTGAACCTGGGTCCTCATCCTGGCAACCTCCACCTGATGGTGACAGCGATGAGGATGATGAAAATAACAGTGATCGCAACAGAGATGAACACTGACTGCTAAGTGCTTCACATGCATTTTCTTAGTTTGCCTCACAAAAGCCCTGTGACATAAATGCTAATCCTGACCCACTTCACTGATGAGGAAACGGCAGCTCAGAGAGGTTAAATAACCTGACCAGAGGCACACAGACAGCACGAAGGACATGATGTATGAACCCAGCTCTCTGTGGCAACATAGTCATTCCTTTCAGGAGCAGGATAGCTTAAGAGCTCAGACTGTGCAACAGACTTCCCCAATTCCATCCTGGTTAGACATTTATCAGTTGTGGGATTTATCGCTTAATTCCTCTGTGCCTAAATGCCGTCATCTGTAAAAATAGAAATAACAATAGTAGCTCCCCCTTGTTTTGTTTTTGAGAATTAAAAGAGTTAACACACGTAAAGCGGTGCTTTCCAAACTTTAACCTGCGAATAAGTGACCTGGCCATCCTATTAAACTTCAGTCTCCATTTGGTAGGTCTGGGATGAGACCTGAGAGTCTGCATTTCTGATGAGCTTCTAGGCGCTGTAGGTCTGCAGATCACACTCTAGTTTGCAAAGCGGCAAAGCACTTGGAATTACACGTGATAAACCATAAAGAAGTATCGGCTGTTATTGTTACTATTATTATGTTAGCCTCCTCTAGCCACAGTCCTCTTCCAGAACTCGTGATTTTTGTTTGTTTGTTTGTTTGTTTTGCGGTACTGCGGCCTCTCCCGTTTGCGGAGCACAGGCTCCGGAAGCGCAGGCTCAGCGGCCATGGCTCACGGGCCCAGCTGCTCCACGGCATGTGGGATCCTCCCGGACCGGGGCACGAACCCGTGTCCCCTGCATCGGCAGGCGGACTCTCAACCACTGCGCCACCAGGGAAG
Source organism: Monodon monoceros (assembly GCF_005190385.1). Taxonomy (NCBI): domain Eukaryota; kingdom Metazoa; phylum Chordata; class Mammalia; order Artiodactyla; family Monodontidae; genus Monodon; species Monodon monoceros. Next base: position 75,519,201 of record NW_021703769.1, on the reverse strand, counting down.
CCCAACTCGTGACTTTTTTTGAGGGTTGCATCCTGGCAGCCGCCTCAGCCCCTGAGAACCCTTAGCTTATTTCTGGTATGCAAACATGCAATTTGGAGAAAGCATGAATGGGCTACCTCTGTGAACAGCCTTCTTTCTCTGCTGTCTGCATGAATTAATTAACTGAACCCATGGAGGATTAACTTCTGCTGGAACCTTCATGAAAATGCCTTCGTCCCCCAAGAACAAAGCAAGGGGACTTATCTGCTTTCTCCTCCCTCGGACTCAAGCAAGAAGTCTAGGGGGAATGGAGTGACCGTGTCCACAGGCCAACGTGGGTGGGCACTAGGATAGAACGCCCAGGAAGGACCTGTTGCCCCAGAAGCTGGGGGGTGCGTTGGCAGGTAGACCTCGGCATCAGCCACCTCGGGGTTACCTCCGCTGAAGCGAGGATGGGTAGATGCAGTGAAACCGAGCAGGACCCTGGGGGTCCCTTCTGGGACAAAAGCCTTTTCGTGTCCCCCATTTCTTGTTTGTAGGAAAAAGGTTTCAGCCTCCTAGACCTTCCCTGAGTTCCAAAGGGTAGATTCAAACAGTTGCTACTCGTTAGGGGAGTGAGGGAATGCAGAAAGAAACATCAGTGCAGCATGGGGCCTGGGCCTGGCTCCTCCTGGGACTGGGAAGGGTGATGTGCAAACCAATCTGATACAGATCTCTGAGTTCTTCTACAGGAACTAAGGCCCCCACCCAGGTGGACGATGGTAAATTCAGGCTGTGCACAAGCTCGTGGACCCCAGACTGGTTGGAACCAGAAGGCTGATGACTGAGATTCCTGGAACACCACCTCTAACCAATCAGAGGACAGTTACACACCCTGCAGCCCTCCCCCCAAAACTCTGCCTATAAAAACTTCTTCCCTGAAACCCATCGGGGAGTTGGGGTCTTTTGAGTGTGAGCCACCCTTCTCTCCTTGCATGACCCCGCAGTAAATAAACCTTTCTCCGATCCACACTCTGATATTTCAGTTTGTGTGGCCTCTGCACACACACTTGGGTTCAACAGCAGCCGGGGCGTGAAGGCCAGGCCACCTCAGCCCAATCACAGGCAGCTCCGGAGGGCTCTGTCTAGAGGTCCCCAGGCCATTGGTCAAGGCTGACCTTGAGCCTTGAGTATCACCCTGGATTTCTCTCTCCCCGCCCCTTCTCCCTCTCACTCCCAGAGGCACTGCATTGGTTTCCTGTGACGGCTGTAACCAATTACCACAGACTTCGTGGCTTCAAACGACACAAATGTATTCTCCTCTAGTTCTGGAGGTCATAAGTTTCACTGGGCTAAATTAAGATGTTGGCAGGGCTGTGTTTCTTCTGAAGGCTCTATGGCAGAATTTCTTTCTTTGCTTTTTCCAGCTTCTCGAGACTGGCGTCTCCATTGGCTCACGGCCCCCTCCTCCATCTTTAAAGCCAGCAGTACAGGCATCTTCAGATCTCTCTCTAAGCCCTCTGTTTTTGTTGTCACACCTTCTTTTACTCTGACCCTCCTGACCTCTGATGCTCCCAGCTGTACGAACTCTTGAGATGGTACTGGACTCATCCAGATAATCCAGGATCATCTCCCCACCTCAAGATCCTTAACTTACGCACATCAGCAGAGTCCCTTGTACCATGCAAGGTAACATATTCACAGGTTCCAGGGATTAAGAGGCAGACATTTGGGGGGCTATTCTTCTGCTTCTTGCAGCTATTCCTTAAAATATGGTGCACATATGACTCCATCTCAGAGATTGTTTTCTGGGGAACCCAACCTGCAACACTACTATTTAGAAACACTACCTCCACAGCCCGTCTTATTCCAGCTCTGGACTGTTCTTGCTAACAAGGGGTGAGAAAGAGGAATAGCCATGTGGATTACCTAAAGCACACAACCATCCAAATAAAAAACCTTCATAACCAATGACATCATGTAGAGTTGGCTTTAGAGAATCCACGCATGTCTGTCTGTATACTAAAGGAATAATTTTACCCAAGAATAGGTCTGGCCTTTGCCCTTGGTTCCTAGGAGGTCATCACTAAGCTCTTAGAATGACCTGCCTGATAAGAGTGTCTTTGTTTACTTGGGAGCCTTGGGCCACCCCCTACACTCTAGATGATTTCTAATGGAGGGCTTGGGCCATGTGGTATGAGCTAAAGCTTTGGAGGAGCTCAAGACTGAGGCAAGCCATGTGGGTGGGCAAGTATGTCTAGATGTTGAAGCCCCAATAAAAACTCTGGACACCAAGACTTGGGTGAGTTTCTCTGGGTGGCAGTACTCCATGAGTATTGTTGTACATTGTTGCTAGGAGAAGACAGTGCTGTCCATAACTCCAGCCAGAGAGGTCAACTGGAAGCTCTACATATGAAACTCTCCTGGCTTCTGCCCCATGTGTCTTTCCCCTTTGCTAATTTTAATTGGTTTTATTCTGCCATAATAAATTGTAACATTGAGTCTAATGGTTTTCAGTGAGTCTGTGAGTTCTTCTAGCAAATTATCAAACCTTAGGGTGGTCTTGGGGACCCTGAACTTGCAGTTAGTGTCACAAGTGATGGTGCTCTCGGAGACCCCCCAAACTCTGCTCTGTTTAATGCACAGTATTTAGGAAATTCCCTCCCCCAAAATTTTCCTGGCAGGACTTCTATGTCTTATTTTTTCCATTCTGATTGCCTGATCAGCTCTTCTCTGTAGCCACCTTTAAATTAGAGACAGGTATTTCTCTCTCTGGCTGCTGCAAAGATGCAACCCAGGGCAATGCTAAGTCATTTTGGAATCTTCTTGGGACCTGGGAGGGCAGAGAAATGTCTTGATTCAACAACTGAGGCTCAAAGTACGTTAGATGTCAGAAGCAGCTCAGTTCAACCTCTTTTTTGTTGTTGTTGCCATTCTCATACACCGGAAATACAAAGACAGGAAAGACCGCCTCTAGAGATGTAATAGGGCCGGGGCGGGCACGCAGCCGTTAGTGCGTGGTCCTCACAGCAGAGAGTGTGGTGAGAGGCAGCTCGCGGCCTTCTCCCCAGGGCCCTTCAGACCCGCTGGCCTCGGGCTGCCGGGTGAGCTGGGGGGCCCAGGGACAGGCTGAGGGCTGTGTCCTGCAGGGCTCCAGAGCCCTCGCCACAGCGGCCCACTGGCCGGGCCCAGGCCTTGAAGCAGCAGCGAACCTCTACCCCTCCCCGCCTTGGGTGGCCTGAGGAGCCTGAGGGCCGGCTGGGTCCTGGGCGCCTGGTTCCCTCAGTGACAATGGCTGGGCAGGGTCTGGAGACCTGGCCCTAAGGGCGCCGCCAGCTGAGCTCTGCCTCCTCGGCTGGACCTGGACACTGGCGGGAGCACCCAGACTGGGTGCTGGACGAATGCTCCTGGGCGGGGTAACTGGCCCCCGCAGGGAACCCCTCCTCTTAGCCAGGGCCTGGACCTCAGAGGGCAGAACTTGAGCCTTGGGACCCTGCCCTTTCTTGTCAGAACAGGGAATAACGTTTGTTTTGGTGGAGGCTTACAGGGACCTGGCGACCTGACCTGACCTGACCTCAAGAACAAAGGATCTGACACCAAGAAGTTTGCAACAGCTAACCACGCCCCTCCCTCACCTTTCCTATGAAAGGGCTTTGCTGAAAGCTTTTAGGGAGTTCGGGGTTTTTAAGGCATGAGCCACACATCTCCTTGCATGGCCCTGCAGTAAACCTTTCTCTGCTCCAAAGTCCAACATTTTGGAATTGTTTGGCCTCACTGTGCGTCGGGCACTTGGTCTTGTGTTCGGTAACAGACGGGCAGTGCACATGGAAGAGACAGACCAAGACTGCAATGCGGTAAATTACGTGCCCCTCTAGGTGCTGCTTACAAACAGAAAGAGAGATCAACAGGGGCCTTTCTTTGCTCTACCTGCCAGGAAGCTCAGGAAAAAAATCATGTCACCATCAACTGTGTTTACATTTATAGTAAGCAAAGCTTTGTTTTTACTTTTCCTTTTGGCCCTTCCTTTCTGTTTATATCTTTATTTTAATATACTTAGCATGAATTTACTGTTTATTTTTATATTTGGACCTCAGTTGTACGGAATTAGTCATAATTCTGACTCAACCACACACCTTGATCACTACTCCCTGCATACTATAGGGCTTGTTTGTTCATTTGCTGGCTTGTACCTTAATTCATTTATTTTTAACAATGTAATAAGCAACTATGAATGCACTCCCAAAGCAAAAACTAGATCCACAACAATAACTTACATTGTGCATTCACTCGCTATTTCAAAACATCTAAAATAATTTGTACTTTCTCTTCTTGAGAGTAAAATTAATAAGCTGTTCTTCAGAAAATTTTCCCAATAAAGGCTTACATAAAGAGAAAAACATTACCTAGAATTCCTTCCCTCATGCCCAGCCACTTCATCAACAGCAGTTAATATTCTATTCTGGCACATTTACCTTTAAATATTTTTCTATGGTTTAAGTCATAATGTTTAAATCTTGTTTTTTTTAACCACTTGCTACTATGTATTAAATACTTCACTTAGCATCACGTATTACATTATTTCTTATTTTTGACTCTGAACATTATAAGCCATATGTGGATAGTACCATAACTGATTTAGTAATTGCCTTATTGTTAGACATTTAGGCTGTGGCTTTTCTGAGAGGGATATGATAAGTCGTATTACTAGATAATATTTTATATGTAATTATTATTTTACTTTTTTGTCACGTCTTCTGTATTATGATTCTCAGAGACTGGATGTCTGGGACATTATTTCGAGGAAACAATTGGACAATGCGTCTCCAACATTTTAAACTTGTCCAGCTGTTTCCCAGAGAGATAACACCAATTACTACTGACCTTGGCAAGAAGGGTCCCTGCCCTGGTCCCACACTTTCCTGGGCCCCTCTCTGGCCTCCCTTGGGCCATGGCACTTCCTATGGGTCAAGGGGATAACCCACTGGGAGCCCATGACCTCTGGCTTTCTAGATCTCGCTCCAGTGCCTGGGGTCTTGGAATTCCCTTCCTCGGGTACCACACCTGATTCCACAGCTTCGGAGTTTCTACCCTGGGGCTGTTTTCTCAAGAGAAGACCTCAACTGCACTGTGCATGCCCCAGGCTGTGTGTGGTGGGTGGGTTGCCTGGAAGGATCTTGGATGTGCAGCTGGGGGGCCCACACGCCTGTCTACAGAGTCCCTCCTAGCACAGGTGGAGCTGGGGAGGGAAGAGGTGTGGGAGCTGCTAGGGGCCAGGCCCGCCAAGTTCCACCAAAGAACTCCTGAGGGTCCAAGAATTATAAAGTCACCCAAGTCATTAGGAAGGTGTATTTGTCAAGGTAGGAAGACTGAAAATCCTTAACGCGTCTTAGCTTTGTGTGTAACTTTTAAATCTGTAGGCACATGGTACGTGGGCCCCCAGTTATACTCTTGTTCTGGGCCTTGAGCTTGTTAGGGGAAGAACTGATACCATTTCTAGTCTTACCAGCACCTTGGACTGTGCCTGCTCACCAGCATTACGGCTTATCATCCTTTGTTAATTTGGTGGATGAAAAACACTGTCTCATGCTTGTTTTAAAATGCATTATATTTGGCTATTCATATTTTTATTTTGTTAATGATTTGGGTCTTTATTTATCTACTGTGGCCTCAGATTTTCTTAGAAGTTTGTAAAGACTATATTAAGGATAGTAAACTCCGCACATATAACAACTAGCCTAGAGCTAGGTAGGTGGTGTCTGTCCAGTACACAGCCCCTCCCCTCCCAGAAAACTGCCTGTGATTAGCAGGGTAGAAGGTGGGACCAGTGAGGGAGTAAAATCTGAGAGAGCTGTGGGGACCCATTTGATTATAGTCATTAACTGGTGGTCACTAAAACAACCACCCAAAATCAGGAAGATGAGAGCAAGGAAAAGTAGACCTAAGCAGGGCATTCTGAAGAAGTTCTGAAAGTGTGGATCATTACCTGTGGCTTGGTTTGCCACTTACAAACTCCTGACTGGTGACCACTAGATTCACGTAATGATTCTGTCCCTGGACATGCACTGGCATTCAATAAATACATGGAGAACTGAATTCTTGAATTTAGCTGTAATCTAGCTAAATCGAACGTCCAAAAGCAGAGTCAATGCTTCCCCCAGAATGATCTCCAGTCAACAAGGAGTTGATCTTGTTAAACCACAGCCAAATCACCCCCTCCGGGGCCTTCATCCCATTTTCTTCTTCAAACACCCAAGTGGAATCTCTTCATTTCTTTCGGATAGTTGGCCAGTAAATGCTTTAATTACAAGTTGAAAGGAATAAAATAAAATCATCCGGTGGAATGGTTTTAATTAGAATTTAGAGCGTCGGGTGAGCAATCAGTGCATCTAAGAATGGAGACTGTATACACATATTTGTCTGTGTTGAGCTTCACTGCTTTAAATGAACACTTGACTCAACTTCCTCAAGCTAAACAAAGGCCCTCATAATGGTAGCACTAATCATAATGTAGCCGGAACCAATAGAAAATGATAAAAGCCATCACTTACTCAACGTCCTCCCAGGTCCCATGGCAGGACTTCATGGCAACGTCACCAATCTTAGATTTAGGACAAGCCATGAAATTCCTAAGATTCTTAAGATGATAGACTCAGTTTAAATTAAAGCACAGGGAGAAGAGGGAACAGTGAAGGGAGAGAAAGGGGACTGTCGTGTTTGACACCTGCTCTGTGTCAAGCACTGAACATCACCTCCTTTCCTCCTTGCACCCGTATGTGCCAAGGGTGTTATTACAGATGCACTAAAAAACCTTACTGAGTGAAGTAAGACACAGAAAGACAAATATCATATAATATCACGTATATGCGGAATCTAAAAAAAAAAAAGGGTACAAATGAACTAATTTACAAAGCAGAAGTAGAGTCACAGACGTAGAAAACAAACTTATGGTTACCAGGGTATGGGGGGGAGGGATAAATTGGGAGATTGGGATTGACATATACACACTGCTATATGTAAAATCAATAACTAATAAGAACCTGCTGCATAGCACAGGGAACTCTATTCAATACTCTGTAATGGCCTATATGGGAGGAGAATCCAAAAAAAAAAAGAGTGGTTATATGTATATGTACAACTGATTTGCTTTGCTGTACACCTGAAACCAACACAGCATTGTAAATCAACTATACTCCAATAAAAAAATTTTTTTAAAGTTCCAGTTTTAGAAATGTGAGAAAAAAAAAAAAAAAACCCGCTGAGGCCCAGAGAGATGAAGCATTCTCGAGCATGGGCCACAGCAGGGGCAGAACCCTGGATGGTCCAAATCCAAAGTCTTTGCTCCTTCCAAGAGAAGGCGTTTATTCTAACACCCAAAAGAATTCTTCTTGGAACAGACTGATGTCTACATCTCAAGTGTGAGCTCACTCTCCGACTGGGAGGTGAGAGGTACAGGAGCTAAGAGCGAGGCTGGTGCTTTCCACAGGTCAAGCGGGGGTTGCGCCACTGCTTCTCCATCTTGGCTGAACGCTGGAATCACTGGGGAGCTTCAAAAAAATAGCAGTGGCAGCTCTCACCCCTGGAGGTTCTGAGTTCGCTGGGATGGCGCACAGCCTGGATGTGGGCATTTTGTAAAACTCCTGCAGTGGGGCTCATAGACGGCCAAGGTTGAGGACCTCCGAGTTCCATGCACCATATGCATTGAGGGAAGGTTGCGGAAGTCTCATTTAAGAGTGAAAACGACCCTCCTCTGAGCTTTGTGAGCTTGTGCCCATGACACTGCCCTCAGCTCTATTCCTGTCCCTGCAGGAGACCTGGCAGAGAGTCACCAAGTATCAGGGTGAAAGACCCCAGGTGGGGAACCGGGTTCAGTGTCTAACTGACACTGTGATTTTGGCCAAGCAAGTTCATCTGAGTCTTAGTTATGTATAAACTTAGTCATCTGTCTTCATTTTAAAGATGAAGATGAAAATTACCTGGCTGGGCTAGAGTGAAGATTTAAAAAATTGCATTCCTACCAAGACTAGCAAATGATAATTGCCAATAACTAATAATTATTTGTTTAAATCATGTAGTCCTTGAAGGCATAGACCATACCTGTTTGATCCTCTGTCTGCAGCACCTGGCATAATGCAGGCTCTGTTTGTGTGGTAATTGATGCTCCTGTCCTGAATTTTCCTATTCCAGAACCACTGCATGAAAGGAGTTTAGACTCTATACCTCTTACAATGCAATGAGTATCACTGTCACACATTAACATCTTGGTCCAGCATTTCCATGTTAATAGATTTCCCAGAAAACGTAAGCAAATGTGTTCGGGATACATCACATGCTACAGTCTCCCTTTTGGAGAGTCACAAGTCATATAAGCAAAGTCCATCCTTTAAAAGAATACCTGCAGTGATGAAATCTGTTTAACATTGGGTATGCCAGCATATTCCAAAATGTATGTTTCCTAAGTACATTTAATGGAACACTTTTTCGTATGCAATGTCACTAACATTCTATGGGACTCTGTCTGGAGAATCTCGCCCTAGTTTAAATTTTATAGTTAAAAAGGTATTCACAGGAAAGAGGCCAGTGACATGGCTGGCCGCCTGGGCAAGACCTTGCAAGGTGCCTGCCATTTGAGAGAGTTTGGCAACCAGTTCTGTGGCTGAGACATCTGATTTTTCGTCAGTCTACTCACACGTTAGCTTTTTCTAGGAAACAGATTCACAAATACTAAAAGCAAAAGAAATTGTATGAAGGCATAAAAACTCTTTGGATTTTGATTAAGTTAGTCAAGTTCTCCTAGCTTCAGAAACCTCATCTGTACAATGAGAATAATACAGTAACCCTGAGAGCTAGCGATTATTTTAGGAAACTGTGGAAGCCACTGGTGCTTTTTGGCAAATATTTCCCCACCTCTGCCTTCTGGTCACAAGGTAGGATTATGTGTCCTGGATTCCCTGGGGCAGAATGGGGCCATGTGACTACCACGTAATGAGTTATGAATGAAGCTGAGCATATGTCGCTTCGGGGCAGGAGAGTTTTGCTGCTGGTGTGTACCCTCCAGGGCTACCTTTCTATCGAGAATGGCCCCCTGTGCCACCCAAGATAAAGGCTATTTCCTCAGCCTGGGTCCCATAAGAAGCAGAGCCCACCTGCAATGGACATGCAGTGTGAACAAGAAATAAATGTGCAATGTTTAAGCCACTGAGGTTTAGAGGTTGTTACTGCAGCACAGCTTAGCTTGACCTGTGTGATTCGAGTCAAATGAGATAACGAATATCAAATGTCATTACAGTTTCTGGCACATAGTAGGTATTCCAGACATGTTAATTCTTCCTTTTCTAACATGGGGAGGAGTAACACTCTCTAGGTGACTCACAACACACATCTGAACACAGGTCACTCTATCCTGATGAGTAGGTGCACTCAGGAAAACAAATTACACATCAGAAAATACATCAGAGCATTACATGCAAAATAGAGTTCTGCTTTGGGGATTTGCTTGTTTAAGTAATTTTTTCCCTCCCTCCCTTCCTTCCTTCCTCCCTCCCTCCCTCCCTCCCTCCCTCCCTCCCTCCCTTCCTTCCTTTCTGTGCATAATAAGCTCCTAGAAAATGATGGATAAACTGAACTGAATTTCATACCTCGGACATTAGCTAATCCTGCTGTTTTTCAGAACAAAGTGAAAAGGGGGCACAGAGCAGGCACCAAAGGCTCCAAGTGGCACAGAAGACCCTGACTCCTTCCAATGCTCCCCCCCCTCCCACACGCCTCCCTCTCTTCTTTTCTTCCCTCTGAAATGGTTCTGGATTTAGCGCTTCATCCCATTTTACATAATTAGCTGCATTTTTACCTCTGACTTGGGATGACAGCCCAGCTCTTGTTTGCTTGCGCTTATAAACACAAACTGGAAACATTTCTCATTCACATGCCCTGGAAGGCTCAGAGGAAGGTGAGCCTGAGGGCGGTCAGCAGCACAGAGGGCTCATGTGTGCAAGCACTTGACCTGCATTCTTCCCCCATCAGGGAGTGAAAGCAAACCTTTGTTATCTTAGCAGAAAACACAGGCTGCTTCCACCGCAGCCAGAGTTGCCAGGCCTGCTTCCCTGCCTCCCAGCCTTCCTCTCCCTGCAGCTGGGGCCTCACAGGTCCACCTGCTGATTCCGCCCACCTGCAGCTACTCCCCTGCATTAAGGAAGGGGCCGAGGCACAGGGAGTCGGTGGGCCCTCTGGCTCCAATGTCAAGTCCTGCCCTCAAGGCCCAGGCACATGGGCTTTTGTGGAGAGTTCCAGCCTCATTTCCTGCCTTGGTTTCAGTTCTAGAAACAGAGTCTACCCCTCATGCTGCCCCCGACCTGGTGAATGTTCCAGCACCCAGTCACTATGCCCAGGCTCTGCTCTGGTCAGCTCCTCCCAGGGACCAAAACCCCACATTCAAGGTCACCACTGAGGTTGTCAATTGATGCACATTACTTCCTTCTCCCTGCAGGCTGCCCACAGAATCACCTAGTGTCAAGGCTTTATCCATCCTTCATTTTCCTTTAGTGAGGTCTGCCACCTCTTCTGTGCCTCATCTTGGATTCTGAGATGCTGAAGCATGCCGAGACTGCGGTTCAAGGCTTTTCCTGATAAACTCTACTTCCTACCTGGGTCAGCCTGACTCAAGTGGGACGGGACCTGGTCTAGTGCCCAGCACCTCCTAGGCTGCACCCCACCCCTCTGCTGTGTTTAAGCAAAGCCTGGGCAAGATGGGCAAACTGATTCAAAGATATGTAAGTGAATAATGAAAAAAATACACAGCGCGTGGAGAGGGCAGAAATCATCAAGATGATCCTCAAAGAACTAAATTTTAGAAAACAATATTTGACAGGATGATGTAATCCTAATTTCGTGTGCACTAAGGTTAAATTCTCTCTCTTCTTCTGTATCACGGGGCTATGGATCACCTACCTGGGGAGGTTATTGGAAAGGTCATAGAAAGGTATGTGGAACAGTAGCCCAGTACCTGGTATACACGTTTTACCTGGCATTTGTGTGCTGCTGTCTTTGTGGTGATGGTTACATAGCCCATAATCGAGGCTGCACTTTTGCCTCTGTGTTTCCTGCACAGCCTGGAGCCTTCATGGCTACATGGCAAGGAACACAGGAAAGATGCCCTTGACTGGGGTCTCTGCTCGGGCTGTCCTTTGGTTCAGTGATCCCACAAAGGGGCAAGAGGCAGCACCTGCAGAGGTATATCCTGGGAGATTAGTATCTACTCCCAGGCCTGACCCACTACTCCACCTTTTCCGAACACTCTTGAGCGCCTGTGCACCGCAAGCGCACAGAAGGAAATCATCTCCTGTAGGATAAAGGATTCCCAGAGGAGGTAATTCTGCAGACTTTTCCTGTGAGGTCAAAGCTCCCGGCAGCCAGGTGTACCCTCTGCCTTCAAGCGTGATCATCCTCACCAGACGAGGATGCAAAGTGCGGGAACCTGTGCGGTGCTTGCATAACCCCAGCCGATCCTGCAGCAATCATTGTCTGAGTTAGCTAATGGCGGGGTATGAGGCCCTCCCACTGAGATTCCATTACCTTGTAATTTCCAGCTTGTTCACTGTTGCAATAAAGCCCCTCTGTCTTATAATTCCCCAGCATTCATGTCTCATCTTCTCAAGAACTGAAGTATGTAAGATGCTTTTGGCTGGGGATTCATTGAAATAAGTTATTGAAGTGAGGCCGAGGGGCTTCCAGCACTAGGCTGTTGATCTCAGAATTTATGTTCATGCTTCCTTTGGAAGGTCCAATGTAATCGCAAACAACGTGCTTTCTATATGTTTAAAAAATCATAAGTACAATGGAGGTGGAGGGGCAAGGATCCCCACACTTGGGGCTCCTTAGCAAGAAGAGACTTGGAACAGCAGGCTGGCTTCTGATGTCATTTCTATGGGGCTGAGATGCTGCAGTGACTCACTCAAAGCCATTCAGTGGGGTGGAGTAAGGACGTCTACACGTCCTCATTACCCTGGTCCCGGAGTCTGGCAGAAGAATTGAGCTATCAGATGACCTCTTGCTTGAAAACTGCTGCCCCTCCCACATCTTGTTCTTTGGCCTCTGAGATGCGGTCCTTCTCTTCTCTCTGTGGACACAGGCCCCTCCCCGGTTCTGAGCCTCCACGTGGCCATCTCATCAATCTCCCTGCGCACGGCGGCCCCTCTCTCTTCCACCCAGCTAGCTGCCGCCCTTCTGATCCTCCCAGGATAGTGTCCTTCTCAAAGCTGTCACTGCAGGAGCCTCACCACCAAGGAGAGAATCAAATCGAAATGTCTCAGGGTGGGATTTGAGGACCAAACACTGTGTCTCTCCTTGAAATCCAGCAGCACAGTTTGCAAGAGCTGCCGCGGACGGATCCCAGGAAGGTGTCAAGAAGGGAACATAAGGGTCCTAAGGGGCTGATGCGCCTCACCCCACCGCTCTCTTCCTCTGACAGCTTTCCAACCAAAGACTCGTGGAGTGGAGGTCCTAAAGCACAAGTTATTCTAACACCCAGATTATACGACACTCCTATTGAGAGGTGGGGTCCGTGTCCTCACATTTTGAATCTAGGAGGCCTTTATGACTGCTTTTACTAAGAGTGTGTATATGGCAAAAGTGACCTTATGTGTCTTCAGATGTCCTTGACTTTCTCTTAGAGCTCCTGGCTCTGTGTAAGAAGTCTGACCACCATGAGGCCTCTGTGTCGTAAGGAAACCCAAGCCACCCAGAGAGGCCATATGTAGATGCTCTGGTTGACAGTCTCACTGAGCTCAGCCTCTAAGTCATCCTATCCAGGGCACTCAGATACAGAAGCAGCCACATAACTCCAGCCCCCAGCCCTTGGACTCACCCTCAGTCACTGGAAACTTCTCAGCTGAGGTCCTAGATGTCATGGAACAGAACAGAAACAAACCATTCTGACTGTATCTGTCCATATTTCCGCCCCACAGAACCTGTAAGCATAATAAAAGCTTGTGATTTGAGGCCACTGAATTTGGGGTAGTTAACTGCACGGCAGCAGTTAGCTAGAATGGAGGGAGATGGTGAAATTACTCCCCCATCCTCTTCCAAACATATCTTCTACCCATCTTGTGGGTGCCTGAAAACTTTGCCTGCCTCCCCCAAGGATTCAACAGGAAAAAAGCCCTGAGATCTTCTCGCTCAGCTTGTTTTCTCAGCTGGCAGGGGAGGAGAAGCCAAGGGACTCAGTGCAGATACATTTCAGTGAGGGGCTGGGTGGAGAGGAGGCTTGCAGACCCCCAAGGGTGGAGATCATGTGCAGCATCGCAGGGGAGGGACCCGGCAGCTGGTATCGCTGTGGAAGGCCTGGGCGTGAGCTGTGGGTTCAGAGGGACAAAGCTGGGCTGGTCATAGGAGGGACGTGCCATAGAGCCAAGGTCAAGATCATCACCCCGATACGTCTGGCTCCAAGCAACTCCTGGGCATAAAATATCCAAATCTAGAAATTCTGATTTCAACTCAGTTCTAGTCACCTAAGAAGCACCCAGCATCTACTAAACAGGAGGCCAGGTTTGTGAAGAAATAGATGGAGAAGATGCTGTAATTTCAAGTCAGGGGAAATCCTTCTCTGTCCTGGGTATACTGTCTCTCTGGAAAATTACTAAGCTACTTAGGATTATATATAGAAAAGCCTTTCCAGAAATTGCAGCCACAGGAAGGCCAAGGCATGTTCTGCTTTACCGTTCTGCCAGTTGCAGGGGTCTCTTTGGAGGGGAGGGTGAGGCTGTCCCCTCCCTGTGTATCATGTTCCAAGGAGAGAGGAGGGGCTCTGAGCATACATGTGGTCCTCCAAAGAGAACCTAGGCAACACCCTCGTGGCTGATCCCACCGCTTTGCCAGCTGGCTGCAGAGGAGAGCCTGCAAAAGCCTCCTAAAAGCTCCTAAAACCACACAAAGCCGGCCTAAGAAGCGACAAAGTGGGTTGCAGCTGCCTGGTGAGCGGGCTGCGCCTAACTGCCTGTGATCCCCACTCAGCCCGCGGCCGGCACGCCTGCAGACACAGCCCGTTGTGTTGGAGACCTCATGACTGCAAACTCCCCTCCCACCCCACACAGTCCTCAGAAACTGCAAGCGTGTCTGTCTTTGGCCCGCCTGCCTGGAAAGGCCACTATAGCAGCAACTGATCCCCCACTGCCATTTCAGCCCCGCACACACGTACAAACCTTACACACTCAAGGTCAAGATAGTTACCTGCTGCTGCTTTATACTGGCCAGACCCAGGCTGGACCCTATGCAGAGGCAGGCAAGGCTTGGTCTCCACAAAGCAGCACCTCTCAAGCATCCCCAGCCATTCTAATTTCACTGATAGGCATGAACCCCTGGAAGCTGGATTTTTAAAATCTCCCTACTTGAGATAACGTGCAGCCAGGTTGAGCGCTCCTGCCGTGAGTAGCGCGGCTATAGTTATTGAGCTCTATTACATGCCAGGCCCTGTGTACTACAAACTTTCTCTTTTCATCTGTAAAACAGCTATTAGTGAGGTCTTCCCTTTTGGAAGAGTGAAAAAATTAAAGTTTAGGGAAGTTAAAAGTAATTTTCCCATACGACTCTGCACCCACTAGAATGGCTAAAAAGGAAAAACAGTGACAATACCAAGTACTGGTGAGAAGGCAAAGCAAATGGAACTTTCATTCACTGCTATGGGGAATGCAAAATGGTCTGGCCGCTCCAGAGCACATTTTGGTTGTTTCTCATAGAGTGAAACACATACTTATCATAGGACCCAGAATTCCACTCCTGGATATTTGCCCAAAAGAAATAAAAAACATGTGTCTGCCCAAAGATTTCTACTCAAATGTTCATAGCCGCTTAATAGCCATAAGTCAATCTAAATATCCATTGACACGTGAATAAATAAACCAATTGTGCTGTATCCGTCCAATAGAATAATAAATAATAATAATAAAGTAATAATAATAAGCAGTAATAATAAAGAACAGAGTACTGATGCGTGTAAAACGTGGATGAATTTTAAAAAACATGTATTAGGAGGAAAAGGAAAAAAAAAAAGCCAGAAACAAAATAATATATACTGAGTGATCCCATTTATATCAAGTTCTAGAATAGCAAACTCATCTATGATGACAGAAGGCAGATCCGCATTGGCCTGGGGTCTGGTGATGAAGAGTAGGGGTCGCTGCAAAGGTCATGAGGGTACTTTGGGGTGATGTGGAAATGTTCTCCATGATTGTGATGATGGTGGTGACACGCTATAAATTTTCTCAAAACTCATGAAATTATCCTTAATATGGCTGCATGTTATTGTTTATAAATTGCACCTCAATAAAGTTGATTAAAAAAATAATTTGGGAGGATGAAGCCAGCATGGAATTTCAGCACAAGTCGGTCTGATTCTGAACCTTCTACTATCGCCCCCCAAAGGCCTGCATGGGGATAGCATCTCCCTGAGGGGCGGCCTGTTATCTACTTACTCAGGATGGAATTAGAAGCAAACGGGAGTTTGGGGGTGCTGGGCTCTGGGGAGAAGGGAGAAGGGCCTTCAGACAACTGAGAGAGTACTCAGGAAAAGTGTTCCCGACTTCTCAACTGTGACGAGCACTCTGAATGTGTCCACTTATCCTTATGTCTCCGAGCATCCCTTTCCTCTTACAGGGATGAATAAAACAGTTTGAATCTCAGAAGCTGAAATTGTTATCAGATTGAATCCCCTGGGGGAGCTTGTTAAAAATATCGATTCCCTGACCTCACTCCCAATCCACCAAGACAGATCCACAGAAATGAGGCTTAGGCATCTGCATTCTTAAAAAGCTTCCAGGAGATTCTGATAGTTTGGGGACCACTCTGATGCCACGTTTCCTCCCAGCTCAGCTACATTTCCTGCAGAGATGCATTGCCTTAAAGATAGTCTCAATTTTCCAACTAATTGCAGCAACATTTGAGCCTGGGGAGTTTTCTATGACCAACTTCTAAACAAGGCCTGGAATTGAGCCAGCCCTCAAGTCTTCCTTTGAGCCATCATCTCACTCCCCATCATATGAAAAGTAGCCTCTGTAGTCAAAGGCTGGTGATGAAGACTCATGGCACAGCCTGTTCCCAGAACGAAGGAGTATTTCCCCCAGGGAGACTGCCAGGATACAATCTTAGGCTATCTCCCTCTTTCCTTTTAAGAAATAAAATAAAAATTACAAGTAGATTATGTCAAGCAAAGTATTTGAAATATGAATCGTAGATTGTAATACACAAAAGGAAGAAATTGTGTATTCTTTGAGCCTTTATCGATTTCTGGGAGAATCAGCGTAGCGTACGTGAAATTACAGACCTGGAGGATTGTTGTTGAAGCTCTAAGTTCAGGTTCATGAAATCATTTTATGACGAGTGCACCATGATAATTCTTTGACTGTGCAGAGCTGTGTCTCCCCAAGTTTTCCTGCACGCGAAGCAGTAGAAGGAATGTGGCAACAGCAAGGGAAGGAGCATGAACCTCTCAGCCCTAGGGTCTGCCATCATCACCCACCTGTGACCTGGTACTAACCAATACACTTACAAACTGTCTTTAGAACCTACATCCCTTAGAGAGTGTTGCAAACCCTGAAGACCTGGGAAAAGGAAGAGAGACACCAAGACTAAAGGGATCTGGCCTCCATCTATCTAACAAGACCACTTTCAAAGGAAATATGATTAAAACACATGATGATGCATATCATTATTGCTCTTATGGTGAAGAAGGCTTCTTTCCATGACCTGTCTGAACAGGCCCCAACTACCGCTCCAGCCTCATCTCATATTCTCATTCTCTCCCTCTCTCCTCCTCATGCAGATGGGCCTTTTAGCCTGTCCTGCCACAGGGCCTTTGCCCAAGCTCTTCCCGACTCCTGGGATTCTTCTCTTTTCCTTCTTCACCTAGTTAATTTCTATTCCTCCTTGAG
Source organism: Monodon monoceros (assembly GCF_005190385.1). Classification (NCBI taxonomy): domain Eukaryota; kingdom Metazoa; phylum Chordata; class Mammalia; order Artiodactyla; family Monodontidae; genus Monodon; species Monodon monoceros. The sequence continues at coordinate 75,502,330 of NW_021703769.1, read as the reverse complement.
ATACCAATTTAAGCATCCCTTCTTCCAGAGCAGCTTCCCATGATCTCTCTGTGTCCAAACCTCCATTATAATGGTTCACACACTATGTATCCCCTTTGTAATCATCATAATTGTGACCTTATAATGGTCTGTGTGGTTATCTGATGAGCTCCATAAAGGCAGAAACTTCAATCGTATCTTATTTACCTCGAGAACCTCAGTATCTAGCATAATCCTGGCACATATATACACAAAAATATTTGTTTAAGGAAAAAAAGAGGAGTGAATGAATGATCATCTAGTGCAAATTCCCCATCTTGAAGACGAGGAAACCCAAGCCCAGTGATGTAAGTGACGTGCCTTAGAGAACCTACTGCAAGTTAGTTACAGGGTTGAGACCAGGACTAAGGGTCTTGCAACCCTAAGCCCGGAACCCTTTCTCTGATGCTGCCATTCCTTCCAAATAAAATGATGACTCAGTTGGAAAAAAGAAAAAGAAAAAAGAAAACAAGCCAAAAGAAAATCAGAGAAAGAGCTTTCCACTGAACGGACCATTTTTGGGGCTCAAAAGAGAAAGGACAGAACACAAAAGAAATCATGAAAAGAGGCAGGGGATATCATAAGCAAAGTACTTGATATGAATAATAATGAACTAAAACATTCCTGCTTATTGTTTATCTAATTTTGAATTTTAATTAATAGCAGGGGTGGTAATTACACAATTCCTATGTTTATAGAAAACCAACACATGAAACCTCAGAGTTCGATATTTATGAAGTGTCAGGTTCCCTTGAATACTCAGCTTGGCAATTAGAAGGGGAGCTATTCATTAACATTTTAAACTAGATAAATAAAGAATAGAGTTGTTATTTATTCATTAAAATTTTAAAAACTGGAAATTATACACTAATATTTTGGGTGTATCCATATCATTTAATTAACCATGAGTCAAAATGTTACTAAGAAGTATGTGTCTACACACCTAGAAATAGATGTAACAACTATTAGCAAATGGAATGATCTAATCAGAGTAACAATTCAGATTCATCTTCCATTTGTATCGAGAAGCTGACTCCAGACGCCTGATAACTTAGAAAGAGCACCGGCCTTAGGGTCAGATGGAGCTGGGTTTTGATTACTTTTCTTCTGAGTGACCTTTGGCCACTTGCTCACCTATTCTGGAATCAATCCTTTATCCATAAAACGGGATTATAATCTTATTTCACAGGGTTGTTGGGAGGCACTAAAGGGCATGAAGTATGGTGACTGGTTTAGGGTAGGTATCTTATGAGTCATGAAGAACATTGCTCTGGCCCCAGCTCTGGCCCAGCTACAAGGAATAAGCATCTGGTTTTCTATAGGTGATGGTCCTAGGATACCACAAGTGGTCACTCGCAAGCTGGTGGTATTTGACGATGCTAGGAGGCTCTGTCTGAGGGTTATGGACCAGGGCTCTGCAGTGAAAGCCTTCTAAGCACCAGATGGGGACCATGTGTGTTTGCCTTATCATTATATTCCCAGTGCCTGGTACCCAGAATATAGTAAGTGTTCATGGATATTTACGAAAGAACAACGAACAACTGTATGACCACCATTTGGCATCAGCACCTCTGGAAAGTTCCTGTGATGCTCAGGTTTCCTCTCTTTTGCACAGGTCACTTGTGTTCCTGGGCTTTCTCCATCCTCCCAGATTATTGGTATCCAGAGGAATCCTGCCTCAGGACCTTATCAGCTAGGGCCTTTTCCTGACAGCCCCATGCCCCAGGGTTCCAGGATTCCACCTCACTCCACACTTCCTTTGTCTAATTTTCAGATGACTTTGGGAGTTGACAGTATCAAACAGTTCATGCACTGCTGCTGCTTTGCTCTTATCAGGAAGTGCAGACCTCTGAAATCTCAGCACAGTGTCTGGGTCCTGGAAGTTCAATATTTGCCGTGCCCATGCCAAGGTTTGAGATGGGGTTGCTCCAACTCCCTGCCTTGCTTGCTGTCTGCCCATTTCCTTGTGCCTGGTCCGGCTTTAACTATGATTTCATTGCTCCACGTCTCTGCCAGTTTCAGAGCTCCTTACTACCATGTGGCAGTGTCCACAAACCAAATGCAGGGCTCCCCAGAAATGGGTACTGAGCAAGGGCAGACAGTCCTCTTTCTGAAGAGTGACCTGGCATCCCCCAAGACTTTTGACAGAATCTACAACTTCCTACTTGGTGAACTAAGTAAGACAGATCGATCACAGGCTAACTGCCTGTCTCCCCTGTTCTCTGGACATAGTATCTCAGTGCATTGGGGAGAGAGGGGCTATAGGTATCTCAGTCCAGTCCAGGACACCAGCCAATGGTACTCAGAATGAGACAGCTGTGGGTGCTACTGTATTACGCATGCCTTTTTATTCTGATGTTTAGCCTCTGGGGCCTTACCAACCTTGGGAAGACTGCCCCTCCTAGGACTAGCCAATTCTTACAGTAAATGACTGTCCTACAAGTGCATCTTTTACATGCAACCCAACCAGTCCAAAGCCCACACCCAACCTTCTCCTCTACTGAGCTCTTAAATTCCAGGCCAATATTCCCCTCTCCTGATCACCCAGGGCCAGGTACCAGACAATTTAGGACAGTCCCTGCACTCCAGAGCCGGCTGAAATGATGAAAACCAGCCAAACGTAAGCCTCCTCACCCTGACTCACCTGTTTCTACTCACAGAAAACACAATAAAGGCTCTTGCCCACATTTCCCCCCTTGTTCCCTCTGCCCCCAGACTGACTCTGGTGCTTCCCCATTTGGCCCTGCATGGTGTGGCATGCCCCCTCCTCTTGAAAACTGTGAGTAACAAACTACCTTTTCACTGGAAAGCGTCTCCTGATTTGTTGGGCTCACCACACCTGAATAATAATGAAACAGGCACTCGTATTGTCCTCTGATCCAAGCCCCAGAAAATCTGTTCTGCCCTTCTTGAAAAAAAGTGAATTCTCAGAAACTGACAGCATGAGTTGAATAATGAGCTGGAGCATTCGATGCATTACAAGGAAACAGAGTGAGAAAATATTTCCTGGGTGCAGACGTGCGGCTTATGTGGTTGGGGGACAGTAATTTCCCTCCACAGCAGTATGATAGAGCACAGGAGTGAAAAGAGAGGAATGTTACGGACTGTCCAATGGCAGCAAGGTCACCCCATATGGGCACCTTTATGGTGAAGCCTGGGTCTGGCTGTAGATTCTTTGTACAGAATCCCTGCGCCCCCAACCCCCCAAGGTGTTATGAAGAGCTAAAGCAAAGCTGAAGAATGCTAATGGCCACCATGAAGTATATGGAGCCTTGTTGAATGTATTTGATTGATTGCATTCTGGTTTGTAACAAAGCTGCTGGCATGGGCTGAATGGTGTCCTCCTAAAATTCATACATTGAAGTCCTAACCCCCAGTACCTCAGATTGTGACTGCACTTGAGATTGTCTTTAAAGAATTAATTAAGTTAAAATGAAGTCATCAGGGTGCATTTTAATCCAATATGACTGGCGTCCTTATAAGAAGAGAAAATTTGGGCATAGACAAAAACAGAGGGAAGGTGATGTGAATACACAGGGGAAGACAGCTATCTACAAGTCAAGGAGAGAAGCCTCAGAAGAAACAAGAAACCAACCCTACCAACACCCTGATTTTGAACTTCTAGCCTCCAGAGCTGTAAGAAAACAAATACCCGGTCCATGGTACTTTGTTATGGCAGCCCTAGCAGACTAATTCAGGCTCTGGTCTCCTCCATCACTCAGGTATGTCTGAGAAAGGGAAGAAAGGTCTGTTTAGCACCATAGAATGTACTTTCTTTTCACTTATTTTGTTCACCCAGGCTGCCAATAGGCTCCTACAGCCCCAATTTAGATGTAGATGGTAGCAGCAAGTGCAGTTACCACATCAAAACATGGGCATGGATATAACTGTTTGAGCTCCAGCCAACAGAAACTCTTATCTCTCCCAGTGCCCACATCCCTTGCCCACAATACTGCCATCATCAAAGGCGCTTTTGAAACTTGGAAACCCTGAACCATCCATAAATTCAAAACTTGAATCAATCCTGTTATGCTGTGGCTATGCTGGATGATCAGGCGGAGTTAAAAGGGTGAGCCACAGCGGTTTAGGTACATGCAGATCAGGCTGTCAGATTTGCAAGAACTTTGCAAGTTCTTTAAAATGTGGTATCAGAATAAGAAAAGGCTTATACCTGCACCCTTTGTGAAGACTGAAAAGTTATTAGGGAAAGAAACTCTGCAGGTGAGTCTGGTTGGAATTGCGGCATATCTAACCAAGGTTAAAGCCAGATGCTTTGGTATCTATTTAGAGAATAAAGAGTAAGAGGCAGATTTCAAATCCAAGATGGTAATTTCTTAATGGCTACAAAGCACAGACGAAGAGGAATACTGGCAGGCTGCCTGGAAGAGGAAGAGTGCTGGTCTTAAAATCAGAGAACCTTGTTATTAATCCAAGTGATTTACTTTCCACAAACATATGTTTCTTGATCTAAAAAAGTCAGTATCACTCTATATCTATGGCTCACAAAATTAATGGGAAAATCATCGTGAAAACACGTGGAAAACTAAGTGCCAAGCGCAGGTAGGGACTTCTTACTCTTTAAAAGGAGATCATGCCTTCATCCTCGGGACAAGAGCAACTTAAGTATTTAGAATCGTGGAGAAAAATTGTCAGCACAACCTTCCTGCCATAACTTAGCTTTGACTTTTTATCATAGGATAATTTTAAACCTAGGGAACTGTTCCGGGATAGCCTTCCTGCACTGACACCCCAAGGTAAACATATGGCATAACCACAGTAAAATTACCAAAACTAAGAAGTTAACATTAAGACAATATACCAACTAAACTACAGATTTTATTCAGTTTCCCAGTTCTTGCACTAATGTCCTTTTTCTGGTCCAGGATCCCACGTGGCATTTTGTTGACATGTGACCAAATTCTTCTGCATTGAAGAATTCTCTCTCCTTCCTTCCTTCCTTCCTTCCTTCCTTCCTTCCTTCCTTCCTTCCTTCCTTCCTTCCTTCCTCCCTCCCTCCCTCCCTCCCTCCCTTCCTTTCTTTCTTCCACTATGTATTTATTTATTTACTTATTTTGTGTGTGTGTTTTAGAGTACGAAGTCTTCTGGGGTTTTTTGATACATCTTTATTGGAGTATAATTGTTTCACGAAGCTGTGTTAGTTTCTGTTGCACAACAAAGGGAATCAGCCATATGCAGACATATTTCCCCATATCCCCTACCTCTTGAGCCTCCCTCCCACCCTCCCTATCCCACCAATCTAGGTCATTGCAAATATCAGCATGAAATCTTGGATATTTATTTTATACTTTGGGTTTTAATTCAACACTAGCTTTGGCCGCTAGGAGCTCCTTCAGCACTGGTTGCTGTGTGTTTTCAACATGCTCCGTCTTTGTTTCTTTCTGTTTGTTGGTTAGTTTGGCTGGTTGATTGGTTGTCTGGTTGACTGATTGGTTGGGGCCATCTTGCATTTTGCCTGCCCTAGCCCTGTAAGCAGCCACTTCCCCACATGCGCTACATTTCATCAAGGAACACTAAAACATCGAAAGCACATATCAAAAAAATAAATAAGTAAAAAGTAAATCATGTTGTGAAAGATAAAATGTGAGTTTAATTTATTTTCTAGATTTCTACCAGGTTCCCTCACCATCGCCACTTCCTCGCATATAGAAAGGACCCTATAGTCTTAAGAAGTAGTTACTGGACACCCAGTATGTGGTAGGCGCTGGGTCTACCAAGATGAGTGTCATCTGATGCCATTCCCTGCACTCAAGGACTTTTCAGTCTATAAAAGGCGATGATTTTAGCAGCTGTGCTGCAAATAAGTGGTTTATAATACCCAGTAATAAAGAGTACACCAGACATTTATACTTAACCCTCTTTGGACCACGGGGAAGATCAGCTTGATTTTAGAGTCTGTGCTCTGAGACAATGACTTGGCTTATGTTCTAAGCTGAATAATGGTCCCCAAAGATGCCCACAGCCATTGAGTACGGCCATTGTAGTTTGTGTGTGTGTTGGGGAGGGTATGTATCTATACCCACACGTACCATGATGTTAACTGCCAGGCCCCTGCAGGTGTTCCATAAGTGGTAATCCATGGATCCTGTAAAGATGTTACCTTACTTGGTAAAAGGGATGTTGCAGATGTGATTAAGTTAAGGATCTTGGGATGGGGAGATTATCTTGGATTATCTCAGTGGGTCCAATATAATCGCAAGGATCCTTGTAAGAGGGAGGCAGGAGGGCTCAGAGAATGTGAGATGTGGTGATGGAGACAGTCATGCTAGGCCACCAGCCGAGGAACGTGGGCAGCTTCTAGAAGCTGAGAAAGGCAAGGACACATATTCTCCCCTAGAGCCCTGCTGACCCATTTTAACTTTCTGACCTCCAGAACTCTAAGAGAATAAATGTGTGTGGCTTTAACCCACCAAGTTTGTGATAATTTGTTTACAGCAGCAGCAGAAAATGAATACAGCTGATAAGCCCCATGGCCGCTGAGGGCCACAGTATTTGGTCACCTGTTAACATCTGTGAGTCATCAGGCAGATTGAGAACTGTGATTTTGTGTGACTGAGAGACAGCTGCTGTGACATCAGCATTCACAACGTTGTCCAGTGGAAAGGGGTTAGGAAATCTCAAAGTTGGGTGGAGGGTGGGGGCCAGGGCGGGGCCACATCCAGGAGAGTAAGTGTTTGAAAACAGGATGCTTTCTGCCGCTCAGGGCACGTCATTCCCAATAACTTGCCCTCTTGGAACACATCCCAGGGCCCACAGGCAGCATCCAAAGAGGGACTTTGAATTGAACCCCAGCCAAGTATGGAAGGTGAAATATCTATTCTATTTCTCCCCTGTCACCGTGGCTGCCTCTTTAACCGTTTGCAGGTGTGGCTAAGCTAACAGAGGGAATGTTTAGAGGGTCTCAAACCTTTCACTTATTCTCCCAACAGTCACTCAACACTTTGGCAGGAAGGGAAAAGGAAGAAGGCCTTTCAACACCCTTCTGATGTCCAGACTTTTATGAAATGCCCACTTGCCTCATTGGATGCCTGCTGCCTCTTGAGCTCTATGTTTTCTTTCGGTTAAAGATTTGTTTTTCTATGTTGGCATATATAAATGCCCAAAGTTTCAAGTCTACCTCATCACAAAACATATAAGTAAATAAAAGTAGACAGATCCTTGAGAATCCCTTGGCTAAATCTACAGGCAAGACATTCTTCAAAGGATGGAACTGGCTGGGCTTCATTTTTGTCTTCCTGTTATAGAATTTCTTCTGCCTTTAAAAAGATTGGGGGCTGTTCACTGGTAAAGATGAGATTATCGGTTTGATGTGGTTCAACAGCGTGCATGTCATCCCGGCTGATACCCTCTGCCTGTTTCAAAGACAGACTGTGAGTAACTCTAATTCCCATGTGTACACCAAGAGATCAAATATGAACACTTCCTGAGGAAATGAGAATAAAATAGGCAGCCCAGAGATGCTCCTGTGCCCCAATTATATTCCATTTTCAGGTTGTGTTCTACTTCTTAAAATGAAAGAAAATTGTGGAGTGTTTCTAATCTTTGCAGTTCGGATTGAATCCATCTTCCCTGAATTGTTTCCAAGTGGGTTTACGTTAAGAAGGGCTTTCAAAATAGCCAAGTAGCTGGTCTGGATGATTTGAGACTTGGGCAGTCGGAAAATGCTTTGTTTCACCAAAAATGTCACCAAACAAGTTAAAAGCCAAATGTATCCATTTTGACTTCTACAGATTTATTTTTATTTCTTTCCTTTCAAATGAGACAGGGGAACAGCATCTATTATATATCTAAAGCATTCCAAGCACTGTGTTGGTATCTTATGTATTTTATTTCACAAGTACAAGCCAGAACTGCTCTTCCTCCTTTGAAGTGTAAGAAAACGGAGATGCACTTTTTTTTTTTAAGAAACTATTCCTGTTCCCCAGGGTAACCAGGATGTAAGTTCAGGTGTGACTCAGAGGCAATGTGCTGTGATGAAAACAACAGGTGTTTTGGAACTGTATTAGAATGTTTACACAACAGTGTATTAGCTCTACGGCTTGGGCAAGTTACATAACCTTTCTGAACTGTTTACTTATAAAATGAGGATAACAATATATAACTTGTTGAGCCATCATATTGTGTGCGTGTGTGTGTGTGTGTGTGTGTGTGTGTGCACCCATACACACATGTATATTAACTCAGGCCCCTAGAGTTGTTTCATAAATGATAACTGATATTAATCAATCAATAGGTAATGACTGGCTGCCTCTTAATTGGCAGGAACTCTGTCAGGCACTGACTCCATGGTACAGGATTGCTGCCATTTGTAATTGTGTTTTCTCACCTAAAGCAATACAATGGATTCTTCCACTACAACCAATATTTGCAGAGAAATTCCTATGTGCAAAGTCACTGTTTCGGGCACCGTAGGAAACTTAAAGGTAACATCGCTAAACCGTAAGCAAAACAACCATGATGCATAATGAGCCTATTATACTGATGCACCAGCTACTCCCAGGAAAACAATCTGCAGGTTGCTTGGTGAGTCTTCAAAGTACAGGGAATTCTGAGGATACCCGAGATGTTCAGCTTCAGAAAACCAGTTTCCAGGTTCTCACTGTGCATTTATATTCTTTGCTAAAACTATTTTAACTGAGAAGTCACCTCCAGTTGAAGCGACTTGGATTCTCGGTCCCTACTTTCCTTTAAACAATCACATTTCTCACATTTTACAAAAGACAGACAAACTTCTCATCCACCCTCATTCATACTATTATAAAAACAAAACAAAACAACTTCTGAGGTGTTGAACAAAAGAGAATTTAAAATGTTGCTCTTGGGGTTGGGGAAATATGATCTCTAATAACTGCAAAACAAGTCCTCTTGCAAGTCAGGTAGTTTCTGATTCTCTACTTTCAATTTGAGGAACTCAGCTGCATTGCAAACAGGCAGATCATTAAAACTAGTTTTTAGTGGTAAATCAAAAGGAGTCTTTTGCAGATAACCAAAAAAATTAATGTCATTTTTTGTTTTGTTTTTAAATTCTGTTCCCATCTACTCATTTAAGGACATGAGTTGTCTCAGCACTTAAATAAATAAAAATTCAAAATGGGAATAAAATTTAGACCAACTATTTTCATTTAAGTAATAAGTAATATTTAATCATAGACCAATGACCTACATAAAAATTATCCTTTTACCTTATCAAAAGATGCGATTTCTAATAAAATTATTATGTTTAGTAATGATCACCCTATGTAATATATTTCTCTTGTTTTGGTAAATTAGATATAATAGTTATACTGTTTGTAGTTCATTCCACATTTTTAAAAGATAAATCTCAGACCGTAGAAGATTAAAATCCATTTCAACGTATAGACCAAGAAAGAGAAGAGCAGCTTCTGACATCCAGGAGCTGGCCTGGTGTTCAGAGCCAGGCCATGCTGCTCTCCTGTTGGGTAGCAACAATCTCACCAACACCAACATCAGACCAGGGGGCTGAATGCTCTGCGCTCTGTGACTACAATACACACAGTCTGTTACTATGACATGTTGTGAGACAAAACAAAAACAAGGAAACAAAACCATTTCAGGATCTTTTATAAGCACAGACAAAACCAAAAATGTCTTAGCTCCAGCTGCTATAACAAAACTATCCAGGTGATTTAAACAGCAAAATTTAATTCTCACAGTTCTGGAGTCTGGGAAGTCCAAGATCAAGGTACGAGCAGATTCGGTGTCTGGTGAGGGAGGACCCACTTCCTGGTTCCTAGATGGCATTTTCTTGTTGCAGCCTCATATGGCAGAGAGGTAAGGGAGCCCTCTGGGGTCTCTTTCGTAAGGGCACAAATCTCATTCATGAGGGCTCCACCTTCATGACCTAATCACCTCCCAAAGGCCCCACCTCCTAATACCATCACACTGGGGATTCAAGATTTTGAGGGGGGGGGGCAAACTTTGTCTATAGCACAAAGTTATTGTGGAAGCCACATAAGTACCAAATATCACCTTCTCCCAGTTAATATGCGTGACTGTTGATTCTTTACCAATTACACCTTTAACCATGCTCTCCTCTCCTTCCAGATAAGATTTATTAAGACAACCAATCATAGGCTTGTCTCCACTCCCTGACAGCATTCAATCCACAGTAAATTCCACTTGGAGTAGCCTTCCCCAATTACCTAGCCAAAGTCTAAAACCTATGACAAATCCTTTTTAACATCCTTTTACTGAGATGCCCAACACTTCCCCACGGTGTACATCCTCCTGGGCTGCAGTGAGGGATAAGCCCAACTTACTCCGTTACAGCTGTGCTTCTGTGGTGTTTGGCTGGAAAACATTGGCTAAAGGGATGTGCCACCAAGATTCAGCTGAAAACCTCACTGCCCTGGACAGAAACCCAGGACCCAGTGCTGGTGTTTACCCCCGAGATCCTCTGTGCCTCTACCTGTTTGAGATACCCTCTGCCCATGGCTGAAAGATAAGTCCATGCTAAACTGAGCTCCAATATTTTGTTAAATACTTCAGCATTAGGTTTACCTTGTTTTCCTGGGAATGTGTTCCCTTCCAACATTTTTGTTTATCTCATCTGATCTGTATTGTTCTCTGGTGAAATTGCTTTCTAATCTTCTAACACCTGCTCCTGCAGTCTGTCTGCTTGTCTAGGGTCTTGAGTGTGATTTGTCTATGACAGGAAACGTCTGTAGTGAGATGTATCCGTGAGGGTTCAACCAGAGAAACAGAACAAGTAGGAGCTATCTATATTAAGAGGTTTCTGGCAATGACCTGCAATTGGAGGTTTCTGGCAATTATGCAATTGTGGGGCTGGCCAGGCAAGACCAAAATCCAGAGTGCAGGCCATCACAATGGCTGAAACACTGGGGGATGTGCTGAAGCTTCTATCCACAAGCAGAATTTCTTCCTCAGGGAAGCCTTGGCTCTGCTTTTGAGACCTTTCAACTGCTCAGATCAGCCCCACCCAGATTATCTAGGATAACCTCTTTTACTGAAAACAACAGATTATAGACTTTAATCATGTCTACCAGACATCTTCACAGCAATATCTAGTTTAGCCTTAGACTGAATAACAGAGGGACGGAATTATAGCCTAGCCAAGTTGACATATAACATGGACCATCGCAGACAGAATACGGAACTAGGTCTGATAAATTTGTCCTCAAGCCAGGCCCAAGGGCTGCGGAATTCATTGTGTCTCCTGAAACTGGTCTCTTTTTTGGGGAACCAACTTTGACTTGGGTCATCATTTTTAAACCTTAGAAGGATGTTTCCTGAGAACGTTTTACCTTTGTCTGCCTGAAATCAGGAGGTCTTGTCTGCTCCCTGATGATGTCTGGGTGATGAGTGGCCTTAAGCTGGGACCCAGAGCCATGAAGTGACACAAGTAGCCCCTAAAGTACACCAGCAGCTCTCCCAGGCTCTCCGTCTACACTGGGCCTCTCCCAGGCCAAACTCTGCCATCCTCCTGTTTTCTCACTATCATGCTAACTTCTGTACTTATCTCATTAACTGGCACTATTTCACCAGGAATAATTCAGAAACGCAGTGGCCACTTTGGGGAGCTTTTGACAGGACTGAGAGTATTCATTTGAAAGGTACCTTTGAATAAAAAAGTGAAGAAATCATCAAGAGGAGATTCCCTGCCTTGTCTGTCTATCAGAGGGAGCACTTTGTTTAACCCAGGAGCTGTCCCCTCCTTCGTTTTAGTATTTGGGAATTAAAGAATTGCTGACTTTTTAATTGTTTGGGCTGATGAAACTGTCAAGTGTGTACAAGTTGGATCAAAACCAGCTGCATGCCTCTCTCTTTTGTGAGCCGATATGTCAAAATCTGTTTTCCCACATCTAAACCTTCTGTCCTCTCTTTGTAGAGAAAACATAATCAGCCTTTTAGAGTGATGATTTCAGATTTGCCTAAAGCTGGCTGCCTCTCAAAGCTCTCTGTCCCTCTCTTGGGGAAAGAAAGGTTAAAGAGTTAAAGGTTTAAAAAAAAAATCATTCAGTTGTTACGTCACAACTCTATGAATGAATATCTAACCCAAAAAAGCACTCAATAATATCTGAAAAGGGACTTCCCTGGTGGCACAGTGGTTGAGAATCCGCCTGCCAATGCAGGCGGCACGGGTTCGAGCCCTGGTCTGGGAAGATCCCACATGCCGCGGAGCAACTAAGCCCGTGCACCACAACTACTGAGCCTGCGCTCTAGAGCCCACGTGCCACAACTACCGAAGCCCACGCACCTAGAGCCTGTGCTCTGCAACAAGAGAAGCCACCGCAATGAGAAGCCCGCACACCACAACGAAGAGTAGCCCCCGCTCGCCGCAACTAGAGAAAGCCTGCGTGCAGCAGTGAAGACCCGACGCAGCCAAGAATAAATAAATAAATTTATTTTTTAAAAAGTCTGGATAAAAGAGAAGAACTTTAAAACAGTGTTTTTGTGGGCCTCAAAAAGTATATCTAGGGCTTCCCTGGTGGTGCAGTGGTTGGGAGTCCGCCTGCCGATGCAGGGGACACGGGTTCGTGCCCCGGTCTGGGAAGATCCCACATGCTGTGGAGCGGCTGGGCCCGTGAGCCATGGCTGCTGAGCCTGTGCGTCCGGAGCCTGTGCTCCACAACGGGAGAGGCCACAACAGTGAGAGGCCTGTGTACAGCAAAAAAAAAAAAAAAAAAAGAACAAATATGTATACTATAAGAGGTAAATGGTTGGAGGTTAAGCCATGATGTTTGAATGATTTAAAAACAAAGAAGATTTCCTGACCACTACAGGGACCCCTATAAAAAGGACAGAAAATTGGGCTCATTCCTGTCATGGCAAAAATCCTTATATTCCCCATAGAGCCCATGCCCCACCAAGATTCTACTTCTTCTGTGAGGATCTGCCTGCTTGTACCTGTCCACTTCACACTAACTTATCCTGTGTGTTTGGGGGGTAATTATGAGAGATTTCTAGATATTTAAAACTACCACACCTCCCAGGAAGCTCTGGAATGAAGCAGGCATGGGAGACTGCAGGTGAGAGAACAGATGCCCTCTTCATTCAGACTTCCGTAGTTGCAATCTCCACAGTGATCCGAACCTTGTTGTGGACCCTCGCAGATGTCACCTTTCAAACAATATCTGCTCTGGACGCCCAATCAGTGACTCTAAATTCATTAGCCAGAGTTGCCACGGGCAATCACACAGTGCTCGATTCCCTCCAAGATTGTAATACTACGGGGCAAGTAAAAAGTTCCGAGACTCCTGGGTCTCTAAAACAGGTCCTGCTGGACTCTGGGGAATGTTTTCATTGCCTAGGTTTTACAGTCTAGGTCTCTTGTTTGAGACCTGTTACAGGGACTAATAATCATGTGGTTTCTGGTAACTGCCTGAGCTACAGTTGCCAATGTAGCGGGTCCAGAGAATTAAATGCTCCTGTGCAGCCCATTGTCACGTCAGACGAACCAACACCTTGTTCTATACCAGAAGGAGAAGGAGAGATTGACCCTAACCTGACTACAGACTAGGTTCAGGGGACCTCCTCCTGATCTTAATCAGCCAAATCAGCCATCTAGACATGATGGATGAATATCCTGTGGTCTGACTTCATATTGCCTAAAAGGGGGAACCGAGAAAGAGAAAAGCATCCCCTGATATGTACACCTAAACCTTGGAGCTGTTAGGTACTGACTCACGCTCGCAGCTAGACCATGGTGTTCCCCTATGGCTATCAACAATCTCACAACACATGAATATCAGACTGTGTTATCTGTGATCATGAGGAAGTAAAATAATGACCAAGATCACATCATAAGTTTGTCCAAGCATAGGAAAAGCATCACTGTGCAAACCACAAAAATACAATGCCCAGCTCCCCCCCGCCCCAACCCCAGCTACTATGAGTGACTGCTGGTTCTCCACCATGACAGCTTTCACTCTGCTCTTGTCTTTACTCCTTCTACTTAAGACTGATTAAGTGGAAATCAGTCACTGATATGTCCCCATATCAGTGGGGACAATCATAAAATTGTCCCCACTTTCCCAACAGCACCCAAGCCAGAGTAAAGCCGAGCTTCCACCAACTCTCTCCAAAATTACTTAATCTAAACCTAAATCATATAATAAATCCTTTCTAACACCCTCTTACTCAGACGCCCAGGGGTTCTGCATGGTGTGTTTTCGCCCTTGTTTCAAAGAGCAATCCACCCAACTTGTTCCACTACAGGTCTGTTCTGTTGGGCCTTTGGCTGGAGGGTGGTTACAATACCATTTTTTTGCATAGAAAAAATAATAAGAGAATGAATAAAAGTCTTCCTGTGTCTATGTGGGTTATTTTTCCCCTTAGAGGAAAACCTACCTGAAATTGGATCAAAATATAAGAAAGTCCAGCTGAAATCTGCAGTGTGGCAAGTAACTCTGAGCACCTGATTCCAGCAAGTCTAAAGCCAAATCTACCCCTAGACTTATCCGCTCTGGGAGCCATCGATGCCTTTTTACTCAAATCACTTTGAGTTGGTTTTTGTCCCTTTCAGCAGAAAGAAATCCTGCCCATTAGGGATGATGTGGAATGACATGATGGAAGGCCTATGAAGCAGGCCACGTAGGCTAGCTACAGTGATAGCGTTCCTTTTACATCAGCACAGATATGTGGAAATTAAGTGAAAACTATTCTCACTGGATACAATCAGGGGCAAGTGAGAACAGAACCTTCCTTGAATTTTAAGTAAAGACCGCCACATACTGCCAGCCCCGCTGTTTTGCAGAGTGACAAAAGAGACCTTAATTACCTCCCACACAGAATAAAGAATTTGTGGTATAAATACCACAAAATAGAGACAGCTTCTTTTATTGTAGTAAGATGCCTAGGAGATACTATGGCAGAGCAACACCTAAGTGGGTCCGAGTTTAAGAAAGACTAAAACATACCTGTGAAAGTGAGTAAAAGGCTTTAAAATACTTGCCACGGATATTAATTTATATCTTGAAGGGAATCGTTTACTCACCGGACCTAGCAAATGGGAAGACCTTAACCACTGCATCCACACATTCAATTATTTATCAACCCACCTTTTCGAAATTTAGAACATCTTAGTAGACAGCAGCTAAGGCAGGAAATTCATGCAGGATACACAGGAACTGCAGTTATTCTCGGAATGCTCTTGCTAAAGTTATTTGTTAAAATGGTCCTTAAATCTTAACAAAAGTACTTAGTTAATTAAAATATGTCCAGCGATCACAAGAGTTGATATTATTTCTCAGCATCGCTCTCAGCAAATAGATGTCCGTGTTCCAACCATTCTCATCAAGAAAGTTGCATTTAAGTAGCCCGGTATCAAAAAACCACAAGGAAACACAACTTACATTAACCTAGTTCTTTTCTAATTCTTTATATAGAACCACACCATCAGGTTCACCATAGGCAAAATGGATGTCAGTTATCTCTATTCCTCTCGACCAGACCAAATTCAGCTGTATTTACCCCAAGCCATGCAGTTATCATGATGCAAACATACAGACTGGGTAATCAACAATTATGGGTCATATATAGAATCATTAATAGAGGGGACATGCAAACATCTAAGCACTGAAGAATCCAATCATGACCTCTGAAAGACAAAGAGATGTAAAAGGAATACATGGAGGTGGGATGGAAGCAGCAGGAGCTATGAAAACGTGCAGAACTGATGAAGCAGTTATTAGGAGCTGCCCTGCTGACGTGGATGAGAAAAAAAAACTGCTCAGAAAAAAGCACCACGGGAACCCTGGGAAGCTCAAAGCTTCTCCCAAGTGTAATGATAAACATGCTAATAGGCAAGGTTAGGTGCCAGTGAGCTGGGGCATCATACCTCATGACAAAGAAAAATGAATTTTACCATGTTGGCATCCCCGCGCCCAGCCAAGGATGGCTGCCGTGGCACCTTCCGTGGCCCGTGTAGGCCCCCATCATTAAAAGGTTGAATTAGTCATGTAAACAAATTATCTCCAACAAAGGGGTTTACAAATGCTGGCTAATTAGTTTCAATTCCCCGAAGCTTTCCACTGTTTTTAATTCAATAACACAGTGTAAATTCTCCGGTTAGAAAAAGTCTAATAGGAATTGGCAGAAAACTAAATAATTGATATTGTCGGCAATTACAGCAGCAAGTACCCCAGTGTTATTGTTTCCCGGGAAGCAGGATGGCAGTGATTTCCAGAGAGGATAAAGCATGAAGTGTAATGAATTAACAATAGAAAACCGTAGACAGCTGTTGCTCAACATCCTCTCCACCGGCTCAGCATCTAGCTGAGAAAAATTTTTAAGTACATATAAATAGACATACCTGGCTTGGATTATAATAAATCCTCCTAGCAACCAGCACTGTAATGGCCAGCTTGGAAACGGTAATGAACTGGCTGGGTGACATAGCCAATCTCTAACCGTCCATGAGACTTGCTTTCATGGTCAGTACAAACAGGGGTAATGGTATCAGTTCTGGGGTCTCCAGGTTCTTCCTGGTCACACATGGAATCATTAATAGAGGGGACGTGGAAACATCTTAGCAGTGAAGAAGGTTCTGAAAAGGCAAGAGTGATGTCCTCCAGCTATTGTCACTGTTTCCAAAAATCTAATGGAAAGTGAATATTTACCCATCATGAAAGAGCTTAGGCCAAAGCTTCTTAAATTGGGGTATGTAGACCCCATGCATACCTGGTCATGTGCCAGGGGGGAAGACGAAGGTGCAGGAGAAATATGGCAAGTGCTCGTGGAGCACCAGTTTTACCCGAAAATTTAGATAAACACCCATTTACTATTAATTCATTGTACATATTTTTAAATGTTCTAAAGTATTAAGTAAAGCGTGTTCTTAAAAGTCACATAAAACCAAAAGACCTGTGTTAAAAACAGCAGAGTCCTGCCCCCAAATTCCCCTCTCCCATTCCATGGAAACAATAATTTTCTAACATTTTTAGCTATTTTTCCCATTAATTCTATTTTTTTTCCTAAATAAGATATATCTACTGCTCTCTGGTAATTCATTTTAAAGCATAATGTAGTAACTTCTGATTTTGATAAAGATCTAGTTCTCCTTTCTCTCAGCTTATCTTTCCAATACACTTATATTACAAGTTTTATTAAATCCATACTCCATGTTTTTATTATTACGGCTATAATTATCACTGCTGAGCTGACTGGTAAACTGTGACCTCCTTTTTTCCTTGTAACAATTTTCTGCCCCCTGTATTTAATAATTGTTTTTCCATTGGCTTGGTTTTCCTTGAGCCTAAGGCCACGTCTTCCCACACTCTATCACACCTCTGAGATACGTCTCTCAAAACACGTTTTTACAACTTTCTGATAACCTCTCAGTTTCATTTGTTTTCTGGGCTATCCTCTCTGGAGCTCCCTCCACTACAGTCTGAAATGATTTCTCTTTAGATCTTCTACACCACTGTCACTGTGGACTTAACCTTGTCTGTCCTCCTGGCAATCCTTTTACCTCTCTCTTGGGTTGAACACTCTGCTATCCACAGTTGAATAATAATAATTTGGCTACATATAAAGTTCCAGGTTAGATATTATTTTCTATCCAGTTTCTGAAGGCATAGTTCCATTGTCTTTTACTTTCTAATGTTCCGTTTTAGAAGTCTGGTGCTTTTTTAGAATTCTTAGTCCTTTGATTTGCTTTCTGGAAGCTTTTAAAAATATTTCTTTTAATTCCTTTTTTCTGAATTTTCATGATGATTGATTTACATGTCCTTTCATTCTAGAGGTTTTTCTACATCTTCTCTTTGATCATTTTCTCTGTACTGTTTTCTTTTTTCTAATCGACTCTCTCATTTTCTTATATTTTGTTTCCTGTGTTCCGTCTCTTTATCTTTCTTTTCTCCTTTCTGGAATTCCAACATTTTTTTCTGTTTTTTTAAGTGCTTATATTTTCAATTTCCAAGAGCTCATTCTTGGTTCTCTAACTGTTCCTTTTTAGATCATCCTTGTATTTCAAGGATACCATTTCTTCTCATCTCATTGATGATATTAAGTATTGTCATCTTAAAGTTAACTTCTGCTCCCTGCATTTTTTCTAATTCTTTTTTCTCCAAGTTTGCTCTTTTGCATATAGGAAATTTCCCCCAAAAGCCTACTGATCCTTGACCATCTGTTTTGATTTAAGGACAAGACATTGAAAAACAGATTGGAAGTTCTGTGAGCATGGATGAAGCTTTTCAATGGATTGACTTTACTATTGAGCGGCCAGCTGACACTTTTGTTGGAAAAGTCCCCAACCCCCATCTTGGTATTTGTATATCTTTTCTCTAAGGAAATTCAATTTCTCTGGTGAAAGAGCCTCTCTTCTGCTGTTTGGGGGCTATATGCCTGACTGCTAGCATCCTGCAGATTGTTGAGAGATAATGATTGGATTTATTTAGAGAGGTTTACTTAATTCTCCAGATGTCCTCCTCTGTAACAGATGCTTCCAATCCTGCAGCGTCTATAGTTCAGTTTCTCCAAACAATATGGTTCTCCTGTGTGTGGGTGGCGTGATTCAGCACACTGGGTGGGGCTCACGAGGGACCTGTGACTTCAAATGCCAAGTCTCTGTGGGGTTCATCAGAAAGAACCGGCTTTCTTTTTTATTTTTGGACACACTGCGCGGCATGCGGGATCTTAGTTCCCCGACCAGGAATCAAACCTGCGTCCCCTGCACTGAGAGAGCGGAGTCTGAACCACTGGACCACCAGGAAAGTCCCTGGCTTGTTTTCATAGGTCTCGCATCTCCATCCTCACAGTTGTTCCCTTCTTTGAGAACATGCTGCTCGTCACCCTTCCACCCTCTGCTTTTACGTCTTTATATACTGTGATCAGAGAACCATGTATATTTATGCCCTCTCTAGGATGTTTCCCATCCATACACACAATTAATTGTGTAGAGACAAACTATTTAAGTATTTGGCTAAGAGATCAGTTAAATTGATTAACCAAGACTATGAGATTTGAAAAGGACTTTGAGTTTGGAGACGTTTTGCAAAGATGTATGCCCATACACTTTAACAGGTTTGGAAATACTAATCCTTAATCATTAAACCCTATCTGAAATACTGAGAAAATAAATCTAAGTTTGGAATTTCTCCCAACGTTTGTGTCACTTTTTTTCTATCAGAGCAAAATTAGAAGGAGAGGTGGGTTGCTATTAAACCTATAAGTATTGTGAAGACAAAAGACATCTACTGAATGTATGAAAAGGTTAGATGGTTTATGCAGTCCACTGGGTCTGGTTTTTTTTTGCGTTTAAGACAATGCCTGGACCATCTTTAAGGGTGTCTTCAGCAGTGGACTATGTCTGCAGAACCAGATAGAAAAGGGCTATGGTCAGTTGATGGATCAACAGAATGGAAACCTGCTCAATCAACAAGCTAATAATCAATTTGTCTGAATTCAGTCAGTGGCTTTGCAGATAGCAGGCAGGTTGACAGTTAAATTACCTCGCCCTCAGCTCTCTCCAAAGACTCAGGCAGGAAATGGCACATCTGTGTTTTACAGGGAAAAAAATTAAGAAGAAAGAGTTAACGGAACCCTCAATGTTTAAACACTCATTTTAGCTAAAATGTCTAATTAAGAATGTGGTGTCTTGATGATTTAACAGATCCAAAAGCAATGTTTTCTTACTGCAACTGATCATAGTTCAAGGCCTGCTAGCCAAGCATGAAGTTTTGTTAATGAGAAATATAAGCGTAGAGTCAGGCCTCTGGATTCTGCTATTAAAATGTACCTAATCATGTTCTTTAAGAAGAATTGGATAATCACAACGAACTGACTTTTTCACTCAGATGATGAACCTTTCCATTTGACGGATTGGTTCGTAAGTAATTTAACTCAGAGTTAATTGATACAAAACATCATTGTCACCAAACTTTTTATAACAACAACAAAAAAAATAAACTCTAAGCATTAAATATTTTTCTTTGGAATTGACTCTGCATGAATCGAAGGGTTTTCCCATTTTGTAGCAGACTTTTATGGCCTCTGAAGCACTACGTGTATAATCTTCCTGTGAAACGCGGCTGAGGCTGCTCTAGCTTACGGAGTTGACCTGGTTGTTGGGTACCTTATTCCTTCTTCCAGTCTGCCCTGGTTTCGATGGGAGAGGTCACCAGCTCCTACTTTATAGCCATGGACTCCCAACCCTTCAGCAGGATAAGAGCCTACAGGAATCTGAAGGATTGAACCTACCTACGGTATGAAGGTCAGGATATGGAGCTGCGGCAGAGTGGGGAGGGCAGTCATTCTGGTTTTGCTTTCAGAATCACTAGCTGGGGTTCCATTTATTTATTTATTTTTAAAATTTTTATTGGAGTATAGTTACTTTACAATGTTGTGTTAGTTTCTGCTGTACAGCAAAGTGAACCAGTTATATGTATACATATATCCACTCTTTTTTAGATTTCCTTCCCATTTAGGTTAAATGTTCTGTAATTTACAGGGTGTTTATTGATGCCTAGTAGGCAAAGTGGGATTATATGATGTATAACAAGATAGATGCTAGAAATACAGGTATGAGCGATATTGATCATCGATCAGAATTGTATCATGATTAGGGGGTGGAAGATAAATATATAAGGTTTTCTTACAGAGTGTATTTTACTTTTGGGAAAAAAGTAAACTTTTGTTTAAGGTCCTTTTCCTAAACAATCTGTGGTTTCATTGACCCATTTCACAAGTATTTATTGAAAAATCTATCCTATGCCAGTCACTCTGCACAGACTGGAAATGCAAAGATACAGAAGATATAGTCTCTGCCTTAAAGAAATGATAGTCTGGGCTGATCAGAGAGGCATCTGAGCAAATCAGGGCCTATAGGACATTGTGTCAAACATGATAATATTAGCCAATATTTGCTATAGTGCTTACTTTCTATCAGGTACATGTTCTAAACACTTTAAATACACACCTCATTGAATCCTCACCATAGTTGTAGAAGGCAGGCATATTTATTTTTTATTTTTTTGAGGGTCAATCTGTTCTGTTTTATTGAACTATCAGTTTAAGGCTTACAGCTGAAATTATTGTAGCTTTATAATATAGAGGCACAACCCATATGTCTCCAGAGGTAACATTTTCTTTCATTAGAAATGCCTTTTGTGGACTTCCCTGGTGGCGCAGTGGTTAAGAATCCACTTGCCAATGCAGGGGACACTGGTTCGAGCCCTGGTCCAGGAAGATCCCACATGCCACAGAACAACTAAGCCTGTGCACCACAACTACTGAAGTTTGCACTCTAGAGACCACGGGCCACAACTACTGAGCGTTTGACCCACAACTACTGAAGCCCATGTGCCTAGAGCCCATGTTCCACAACAAAGAGAAGCCACTGCAATGAGAAGGCTGTGTACCGCAACAGAGTAGCCCCCGCTTGCCGCAGCTAGAGAAAGCCCGCGCGCAGCAAGAAAGACACAACGCAGCCAAACATAATAAATAAATTAATTAGTTACTTAAAAAGAAAAGTGGATTAGTCCACAGTATGGCATATTTAGAAAAACAAAAAAAGAATGCCTCTTGGACTGTACTACACAAACATCATTGAACATACTTATTTTTGGTACAATATTTTTTTCACCACTGGTTACATAGGAAAATTTGATGTTTTTCCATAAACTCAATACCACATTTTAAGCACAACTATGGATAGAATAAGTCTTGAGTTAATAAATAATAATAAAAATACATAATAAATCTTGAGGGAAATAAAATTAGTAGAATAGAGTCATATTGATATAATAATGTGTAGAACGTTTTGAAAAGCACACACTAAGTGACAGCAACGGGGATTACATCTGGGACATTGCATACAAAGCAGAAGTTTGTTAATAACCATACAGTTTGGTGAGAAAGTGATGTTTTAAACATATTCTATACTAACCTAATGTATCTGATATACAGGTATTTTACTTTGTTTTGGTTTTATGTTAGGGAAATTAGTTGGGTATTTTATGTTAATGTACTAACCATATAATTTTTCCCATTAAAATAGCAGGAAATATGCTCTCAGTCAGCACTTTTGGGGCAGTAAGTCTGATTATCAAGAATAAATTATTGACTTAACTGGGAGGTCCCTGTTCTTTATTATCTTGCAGAACCAGAACTTCCCCACCATTAGTTCTCTTTTCTATAATTTTTTTTTCTTTTCTTTCTTAACTTTTTAAAAATTGAACCATTGAGAGTAAGTTGTCTACATGATGCCCCCAAACCTCCAAATACTTTAGTACAGAATTCCTATAAACAAAGACATTTCCCACTTAACCCCCCCTCAAAAAAGATCAAAATTGGTAGATTAACACTGATGCTCTGCTACCATCTAAGCCATAAGACTCCACCCAAATTTTGTCCCTTGTCCCCAAATTGCTATTTATAGTAAAAGGATCCAGTCCAGAATCATGTGTTGCATTTTTTTTTGTCAAAGGCATTTTTATTATCTCCATTTTACAGATGAAAAAACTGAGGCCAAAAAAAAGGGAGGTGGAGTACCTTGCTCAAAGTTGCACAGCTTGGGCAGAATTTGAACCCAAACCAACTGGCTCCAGATGTCATTCTCTTAATCACCACATGCAGCCGTCAGGAACATGGTGTGCTGAGGAGCTGCAGGAGCTCAGAAGTGGGGCATCTGAACAAGAGATGGGATGTCAAAATGAGTGTGACAGGGGAAAACCAGCAAGAGTTAACTGGAGTGAAGAACTATGTCTAATTATAACTCGATACTTCTCTGTAGAGTCTAGAAGACAGAGAGTAAAGATGCACACTGAGGGGGAAAAAATATATATATATATGTATCTATGTACGCCTCATCAAGAGAAGGCTAAGAATCAATAAGCCTACAGGATAGAACGGGGCAGTGAGCAGAGACTAACCCCTGGGCACCTTTGGGAAGCCTCCTTCAGTGACCCACACTCAAATTAAGTTGTAAATGTTGAAGCTGGATTCCCACCTATGGTGTCTACATCATATAGCTTCTCAGAGGCCATGGTTACCCGTTCTCAGGACCCACAGACCCTGAGAATTACTGCAATGCCCAGAGCTGTGGTTTACCAGGGGTTAAATACGCACAATCCTGGGGGGAACTGTGAGTTTTCCAGGGGGCAGGCTGCCCTGGGGTGTTCTTGATGGACGTGGAGAAGGAGGAAGGGATGAAGGCAGAGCAGTGGATTACCAGGGGTGCCGCCTAGTTCTGCAGTTTGAATGTGTATGAGCACGTAAGGTTATTTGGGGGAGCATCTGCTTTATTCACTTACACTGTGAACCCCTTGCCTGGGAGCCAGAAAAGGATTGGGGTCCGCACACCCTAGCCTCACATCCTTAACAGCCGAATCAAATGTTCCTGCTTCCGCTCTTGGCTTGGACCTTGTCCTGGACCTTGTCCTGGAGACGCTTTTCTATTCATCCAGCAAGGACATAAGTCTCTTAAAGTCTTAAATACTTAATTTCAGTAACAAAATAAAATGAAAGAAGGGGATCTCTTTCTACCTATGAAAGACCATTAAACTCCGTTTTCAAATTATCTGTTGCTAAATAAAGCGTTTTAATTTTCAGCCAGAGTGCACGGGGTATGAGTCTTGAATTATCTTCTTGGGACCCTGGGGCCTGACTTCTCTCCACTTGTAGTGTCACTATCCAGTCACCAGTCCTCAGAGGAGAAGGCACTTTGCTATCAAGCCTCAGAGGTTTCTGGTGTTGGGTTTTAGATCACTCTGTATAATTTTTGACTCTTTCAGATAAATCGAAAGGCTCAGGAGCTGGAAATCCTATACTCACCTGGACCTATTTCTTCTCTCCCTATTTATTTCTTCTGATTCATATTCACTCGAGTGCCATTAAAGTGAATTCTACCCCTCTGTAAATTTACTACATTTATTTGCTGTTCTAGCCCAGGGGCCTCTAGGGTGGGTGCATATTCCTCACAACAGGGCATACAAGATGTTCCATTGGGGTCTGCTAATAAAATATTAAACTTTGTATTTATTTTATTTTGGGACCACTCTTCCTTAATCTATATGTTTGTTTTAAAATGTAGGTAAGGGACTTCCCTGGTGGAGCAGTGGTTAAGAATTCACCTGCCAGGACTTCCCTGGTGGCACGGTGGTTAAGAATCTGCCTGCCAATGCAGGGGACACAGGTTTGAGCCCTGGTCTGGGAAGATCCCACATGCCACATAGCAACTAAGCCCGTGTGCCACAACTACTGAGCCTGCACTCTAGAGCCCGTGAGCCACGCGCCTAGAGCCCGTGCTCCGCAACAAGAGAAGCCACCACAATGAGAAGCCCACACGCTACAACAAAGAGTAGTCCCTGCTCACCGCAACTAGAGGAAGCCCGTGTGCAGCAACGAAGACCCAACACAGCCAAAAATAAAAATAAATAAATAAATTTATTAAAAAAAAAAAAGAATCCACCTGCCAGTGCAGGGGACACAGGTTCGAGCCCTGGTCCAGGAAGATCCCACATGCCACGGAGCAGCTAAGCCCGTGAGCCACAACTACTGAGCCTGTGCTCTAGAGTCCGCGAGCCACAACTACTGAAGCCCGTGGGCCTAGAGCTTGTGCTCTGCAACAAGAGAAGCCACTGCAATGAGAAGCCCGTGCACCACAAGGAAGAGTAGCTCCCACTCGCTACAACTAGAGAAAGCCCGCGTAAAGCAACGAAGACCCAACACAGCCATAAATAAATAGATAAATAAATAAATAAACAAAATGTATGTAAGATATTAATACATGTGTGTATGTGTGTACATATATCATATATATGTATATACTTGCTCAATTGTTTAAGCAGGGGTATATAATCCAAAGCATTTGTAGATTACCATCACAGCCTAAAAGCTGTGGCCTCACATCTTTTGCTTATTCTTTCACTCATATATCCAATCATTCTTTCCCTTATTCATTTACTTTACAAATATTTAGCAAGTACCTTGTATGTGACAAGCCCTTGCTGAGTGCTAAGTATATGTAGATAGACAGAGCACCATATCCACCCTTGGATAGCTTATCATCTGGTGTAAGAGGTAGAAATTCAAACACATAAGTACAGTACAAAATGATAAGTGCTAAAAACAAGAGTCTGTACATGGTGCTCTCTGAGCAAAGAGGAAGGAACAACTAACGCTGAACTGAACAAGATCAGGAAAGCAAGTTATCGCAGTGACATCCTGAGGATGAGGTTCTTTCAAGCAGAAGGAGCCAGGATAAAGGCATAGATGCATGAGAGCACGTGACATGACGGAATAACAGCACACCAGCACAAGCCATTTGAAGTGTAGATGAATTACAATGCACCTGGGGCGGTGGGTGGCGTGGGATGAGGGCAGGAATGGCAGGCAGGAAGTGGTAGGAGCTGGAAGGTGACTGGGATCACCTGGATCCATGTGTACAAATATGATCTGGTTTGGATTTCATCTTCCAGGTTCCTTCTACAAATAATTGTGATCCACAGCCCAGCACTGTCAACATCATGCAGAAGTTTGTTAGAAATGCAGAATCTCAGCACGCACGCACACACACACACACAGATCTACATTTTAACAAACACCAAAATCAAAATCGTGACTTTAACAAGATCCCCAGGTAATTCTCCATCATATTAAGTTTGAGAAGCAAAGTACAATTATAGTGAATGACAGGCATAGGCTCAAGAGTCCAAGTATCTGGGTTCACACCTGGCACCACCAGCTGTGTGATCACAGGCAAGTTTCTAACCTCTTTGTTAACAAAATCATTCACTTATAAAATCACTTTCTTTCGTTTATAAAATCACTCTAATAGAATTTTATACTTCCTAGCATTGGAGTAAAGATTAAATGAGTAATCCACTTAAAAACAAAGAAAAGACCCTGGTACAGTAAATGATCAGTGAGTATTAAATACATATTATTATTATTTTCATCGCTCAAATATTCAGAGCTCTTCTCTCTGCTTTGTGCTTGAGGGATTCCTACAGCACTCTGCCTATTCAAAGAGCAAAGATGAATGAAAGAGTCTGAGCTTAATAAATAATCAGGCTGATGCTGATTCTCACCCAGTCCACTTTCAGAGAATGTATTACTTATTGCTAAAAGCAATTTGCAATTTTTGACCACATGTGATGAGATGGGGTGTTAGGGAATTTACAAACATTTTGATCTTCACAATGGAAAGAATACTATTCCCATTTTCCTGATGAGGAAATTGAGTCTCTAGAGATTAAACTGCCTGTGGTCATGCAGTTAGTAAATAGCAGACCTAGGATTCTACCAGATGTGTCTCACCCCAAAGCCCATAATCTTTTCAACAAGCTGATCTGTCTTAGAACAGAAAACACTCCCCCCTAATAAATCTAGTGGCTAATGACTTATACTATCATCATAGGACATATGTTTTGAATTAAAAAAACATAATTTCAAGCTTACAGAAAAGTTGTAAGCATAGTAGAATGAATACCTGCAATACCTTTTACCTGGATTCACCAACTGTTAACACTTTGCCACATTTGCTTTACTTCTCTCTCTCCCTCTCTCTCTCTCTCTCATTTGAAATAAACTGTAGGATATCATGTGTTTTTACTTCTAAAAACAACAGTGTGCGTATTTCCTAAGAACAAGGAAATTTGCTTACATAACCATAGTGCAGTAATCGAAATCAGGAAGTTTAACATTGATGAAATACTATTACACAATCTACAGATACTATTCAGATGCTGCCTATTGTCCCATTAATATCTTTTATAACAATTATTTTCAGCATTCACAACTGCATTGACTGTCATAGACGATACTTACCTCACTGTAGAAATTATACACACCTTTTGTAGAATTCTTGGAAATCACAAAAAATAATTAAAAAATAAAATAGCAATTGCAATCATGTAATTTCTTCTAGAATTGTATATGTGTATGCATGGGCGTATGCACTTGCAAACTTGAAATCATACTGTGTACAATTTTATCTTTCTCAATTAACATTATATCCCAAATATTGGGGTCCCAAGTATCCCAAATATTTTCCTAAGGCTAAAATCTCTTTGTAAATAAATGTTTAATAGATGCATAGTATTCCATCATATTTACCTCATCTTTCCTCTACTGTTTGACACTGAGTTTCTATTCAATTTTTTTCTTATACGTAGCACTGTAATGAACACTTGTACACATTATATACTAACAATTAGCATAAATTTAATGTCTCAGTGACTTTTATAAGAGAGCCACTCTTTTGTTTTAGATCCTTTAAGTGAAATTATTTTTTCATGTCTTAAAGCTTAGGCTTCACACAAAACCAAAAATAAATTCAGTATACAAACAACCACTTAAGATTTAAATAAAAATGTATATGAGAGCTACATAGCTAATTTCGCTATTTTCCCTCTCCTCCAACCATTTGATCCAGGAGTTCAGGAATAAAACCACTAGAGAGGGGCTGGGGTTCCAAATCTAACCCAGTGTGTAATCTTCCATTACCTAACTTACCTGTCATAACCTATGAGAAGCCTCCTGACTCATATCAATAAAACTAGTTCCATTTCCTCCTGACTTTATGCCTGGTGTAGCCTTAATGACACAGACTTGGAATTGCTTAATTCTTTACCAGGGTTCTTGGTTACAAACAGCAGAAACCAACTGGATAACTTCAGCAGGAAAGGATATGATGGGGCATCAAGCTCAGAAAACAGGAGGTGAGAACATGTTTTGTCAAGGTCACAGCACAACCCAGCAGTTCAATTAGAGTGATGCTGGTGTCTCCACTGCTGGACACTTACACCTACAGCTTTACTCTGGCCTGCCACTGGCACCAGGAAAACTCTCTTTTATTCCTACGTATGTATTCACATCAGTCCTTCAAAATTTAAAGAACTGGGCTATATCACCTGATTTGTTCTAGCATAGGGCATATACTATTCCCTAGTTTCTGGTAAGTGGGGAGAGGAAATATCTACCTCTTTTAATTTTCAGAGTGAGGCAAAACCTAAAAGAAGAAAATTTGGAACTGAATAGCCAGAAATACCACTGGAGGCCACTGCCTTGATTATATAACACTTATATAGCATTTATCATTATTCTGATTATTATAAATTTAAAAATTGTTCTATTTAATAACTGTAAGTATCTGTCATGCATTCAGAATACATCTATACTTGCTCTGTAACCTCACAAATGAAGAGGAACCAGAGTCTCATCAGTTTATGTCATCCAGCTTTGTTATGGAAGATCTGAAGTCAAATTTCCCTTTATAGGCAAAAGCATCACTGTCAGTCACTGTAACACTCAGAATTAATCACTTCTGGAAAACAAATGAAATTGGAAAATTATAATTTTCTTTTCTTTGGGTGGATCTAAAACCTTGCTCCTTGGTGTGATCTCACCCAGATGGAGATGCAGGAGACATAAAGGTGTGAGAAGCCTGCAAGGTTTAATCCGTATTCTTCCCTGTCCCCAGCAACAATCCTATTTCTCCTGGATAATTAGGTTCAATCACCTTACTATTGCAAGGAGTTGTCTCCCAGAGAGTGTGATAAGTGAATCTTTGGAAGGCCATTCCACTGTTCCACATGGCTTGCTACTTCAGAGTATAAGACCGATGAATACCATGGGTATCAGACCATTACCTTGCTTGTTTCACCGTAAAGGGAGTTACTTGTTCAGGAGTGAACGCTGATTGAGCAGCTGTGTCAGTGCATAAGACACTGAGGAAGCCCACAGATGCTATTAGTGGCAACAGCATAATGGACAAGGAGAAAAATTCTAAATCTAAAATAAGTGTCCATTTAGTGAAGAGAGATTGTACTCCACTCCAGGATGAAAAGAAGTAATAAAATCAGCAAACCAGCATGTTACCAGCTGTCCATCACTAGGTATGTTGCTGTACTGGACTCAGTGCTGGTCACTGATTAACTTGGCAGTGGCAGAAGTCAAATCAAACTTGAGGAGAAGTCTAAGTTCTTAAGTAATGCATACACTATATTGCTGCCTCTGTAAACAGTTTGCTCTTGAGCTTATTAAGCAAGAACTGAGGAAGGAGATGACTGACATATTCCTAATTACTGAGGGCTTTGCAGTAAAGGCCTTTTGTGGGCTTTGACATGGAACACAATTATTCTCTACATTCTGGGTCCTTTCTGGGAAACCCATTCATATGACTTCCCCTAAACTCCTTGACATCAGTGTTCTAAACTTGTTTTCATCCACTCCTAAATCACCTTCACAAATCATTTTCCAAATTGGATAGTAAGAAATACTGCTTGATGTTGTACCCTTTAAGGGAGATCTCCCTTCTCCACCAAAAGTGGAGGGAGGACCCATAGACTCAGGCATTGATTCAGGTCATGGGATCTTGTGACCCCTACTGAAGTTGGTCACTGTGGTGGCAAAGAAAACAGCTAAAGCCATATAATATTTAGAGACTTAAAAAAAAAAAAAAATATATATATATATATATATACACACACACACACATACACACACACACAACTTTTAAAGGTTGCTTTCCATTTCCAGTTATTACAAATACTGGCTGTATTCCCTGTGTTGTACAATACATCCTTGAGCCTACCTTGCATCCAATAGTTTGTGCCTGCCACTCCCCCACCCCTATATTGCCCCTCTCCCCCATCTCAAGAGGTAGCTCAGATGAAGGTGGTTCCCCGCTCTGCAAGTCATGGTTTTCTTCTAGAATTTTAAGGGTCTGAGCTGACACTTTTGGGTCTTTCCAAAGGCTCCTTCCAGGATCCTTAATCATCCCAGGTATCTCCAACACCACTGGATCCATTGGATCAAAATATCCAAGTAGTATGTCAGTTTGGACGGCAATCCTGAACTTCTCCTGTGTCCCACTCAAAACAGACGGTGTTTTAGGTCACATGATATGTGGGTTAGAACATTATTCACAAGTATATGAATAATGGTATATGCTGCCTCCGAAATCCCGAGGCCCAGCATGCACCATGCCTCTTTCTTAATGATAGGATGGAGAAACTAACAGCAGCTTGCCTTTTATCTTAGAAATAATCTCTGCTCTAAATTACTGAACATCTACAGCTGCATCAATGTTACAGACACCTTCATCTTTATGGAGATTATTTCTGCACTCTGGCATGCATATGCCTTGTCAGAATATCCTAGTACTTGACACTAACTGCTAACTGGGTTAACAGTATGATATCAAAAATACTCAGGCCAGTGTAATATCTTATGGAATATCAAGATAATCCAACTGTCTACACGCTGTATTATGACAGAAAACAGAAAGGCTTTTATAGGCCTGAGATACACAGGAGAAAGTGTACTGCTGTCCTTGCTATGTAAATGCAGGTTACGTTTAATCTTCTTAATAATGCATATCAAGAAGAAAGCATCCACTAAATTGACAGCCACATACCAAGTCCAGAGGCTGTGTTGATCTGTTCAGTAAACATACCACCTCTGGCACAGCTGCTGTATTGGGGGTTATCTTCTTGTTAACTTTAAAGAGTCTGTTATCATCTGTCAACATCCTTCTTGTTTTTCAGAGGCAAGAAAGGCTTGTTGAAATGGGATATAATAAGGACTACCACCCCTGCACCATTCACATATTTGATGTTGGCACTGATTTCTGAAATTCCCCCAGGAATTATTTGTTCTGAACATGTCACTGGGGCTCCATCTGGCCCTTCATAATATAAGGACCCTTAATCTACACATAAGAAAATAAAACTGAGACTTCTACCAGTTGCTAAATGTACCAATCGCAGTTACACATTAAAGAACTAGTGAAATAACCACGTGTAGATCTGAGGGCCTAATGAACCAAATTTGATTTGTGCCAAAACTCCATTTATCACTTGACCTCCATAAGCTCCTACTCTACCTCTGGGACTCGGATGGCTTATCAGATCCCCTCATATCAATTTTACTTTTTGTTTAACAGACCCCCACCCCCCAAATCTAGGCATTATTCATTTTTTAGTGTACAGTTACCTTGGCAAAGATATAAAGATTCATTGCAGGAAGGATTTGAGGACATATCCACATATATATTTATATGTATACGTATGTATATCTATATATATATTTATCTATTAATTATCTATCTATCTATCTACCTATCTATCTAGTGATGTTGTAGGTCCTTTTTTTGTTTCTTTGTTTTTGTTTTCTTAAAGGCACCCAGACTTCCCTTCAGTCAATGGGCTCTGGTTCTATAAACTGACTTAGATCTGGAAATTATTGTGAGTCTTCTATTCACCAAATATAGTTTTCCCTGATTATACAAATCATGCAACACCTTAGCCAGCTGCCCATCTGTTTCAACCTTAGCAACTCCATGACTAACCATCATAATAGAAGTCTGTAGATCAAGGGACCTTAATTTCTAGTTTAGCCTTCCTGCCCAAACAGCAATCATATAAACCTTGCCTCTGATGGTTAAGTGCAGCCATTCTTTCTGCTTTCCCATAATTCCATCATCCCCTTTCATGTTGGGGAGTCAAGTTCCCCTACCATCAACTGTCTGCTGGTCTACAGCAGACAGTCCCTATGAAGCCTCTCACGGACACTAGAACCCCCTACCAATGAGTTTTGTGCTGCTTTCATGAATAAAATGTTCTTGTCCTTAGTTTTTATCAAACTTAACTCATCAAAGTCATGAAATAATGGGTAAGATAATTAATATCTCTGAAGAATAAATTGTGTAGCACAGACTCAGATAGATGACTTAAACTTGGGGAAAGATTACGAAGAGGTACCGATAACCCTAGCAGAAGGATGAACAGTACTTCTGATGTTCTTAATGAGATCGAGATAAAACATTTGCCAGACACATAAACAGTCCATTAAGAAAACTACATCAGGACCAGCAACTGCAATTGGAATGCCCATCTGGTGCAGTTTACAATAATCTACTGCCATTCTTTGAAACCCATCCATCTCTGGCATGTGCCAAACCTCTGCTGTTTTATGTATTGATAGTGGCACTATTCTTTTTGATTTTTCAGAAATGGTTTGCTTTTTGGTTTAAATAAAAGGAACTTCAGGGACATCTGTTCAGCCCATTCTTCTAATTGCCAAATATAATTATTTCAACACACATGGATAATTACTTTAACACATAAGAATTGGAAAAATAACTTCAGTAAGGTTTTAGGAGCCCAGGGAGCATTTGTGAGATGGACTTGCATTAAAACTCTACTCTAACTGCTGGAAGGCAATGACATTCTATGTCCCCGGGATTAGTACTAACTCAGAGCCACTGTTTAATAATGCCCAGACAGCCAGAACATTTATCCTGGTAAATGGTTACAGGTTCCTTTGTGGAAGGTGAAGGGTAAGATTTCTTTTGCGTGTGATATCGTTAGGGACTTATTTGGAAGCTATATGATAAATTCACTGCAAAATTCCTATGCCCTGAAGTCCTCTACATTATATCAAGCAGTTTCTCACATCTAAACCTCACCCAGAGTGGGCAAATATTGAGTTGACATTTCAATCAACCAACAGCAACAAGAACAAAAAATCAGAACTAGGACTCGTTTCTGAAGTAACAAATTGAATCCAGGATCTCTGATAAGTTTACTCATGTCAGTGAATTCAAATTGATCTAATCCTGTGGGATTCCTTCCTAGGTCAAGCTCGTTTAGAATCCATTTGCACATATTTTCCTCAATTTTATTTCTTTTTTATAAAGCAACAAATTTCTGTCATTCTTTTGTTACATCACCATTCTCCTCACAGTTCTGACCTTGTAATTGGTATCTTGGGGCATGGTGGGATCTGACTCCACAGCTCTGGAAACTCTGATAGTTGAAGGAATTACAGGGTCATCAATAAAAGGATAAACGGCCTCTTCAAACAGAGGGGAAGGGACCTCTCTGGCTGGCAGAGGATAGGAAGCATGGGTTTAGAGTATGCATATTCTCAGAATACTCTGAATCCTCTCATAAATCCACATTCTTGTTTTTGGCGGGTCAATTTGAGCCATGCCTCCACTTTCATGTAAGAAACCTAATGAGACTATTAATTCAAATGTCACCAACATTCAGCAACCAAAGAATTAATTTCTTTATCTAGTTTTTGACTATCTCAGATCTGCAGCTGCAGGAGTTAAGAGGTTTTGTTTTGTTTTTTATTTAACCCAGCCATCATGGAATCTTTATTTAGTCTGTCCTTGAACTAAGAATTTAGGGACTTGGGCTTGTCATCTTCTTTTAGGAACAAGTTTTTGTTACAAGCAGCCATCCTCCTCAAAGACATTGAATTTCTAAGGTTCTTCATACTGATCCATTGTAGCAGTCACTTAGTCATCCAAAGATCCTAGGTTAGATGACCAGAAGTGATAACTGTGTCTTGCCATTGCATGCCACAAAGAGCCAAATTCTTATTCTTGAAAATCAGTGTCATCTCAGTCAGGATTCTTGACTGCAGAGGACAGAAACCGACTCTGGATAACCCAAGAAGAAAGAGAAAAATTGTAAACAGGTGTTGGATAGCTTGGAAATTTATGAGAAGGCTGGAGAGCTAGGCTTGGGGAAATTAGCAAAGATAAAGGAAGTCCAGCAGTCTTGAGTTTGACCAAGGTCTACCAAGATCCTGTTGGAAAGAATACGGCTGTCTACACTGCTATCTGTGTCGGTGGACACTCACTACCACCACTACTGGTATTACCACCTCCAGGCAAGCGCCACAACCAACAAAACTCTCTCAACTCTGCTCCCTCATCCTCTGTGAACAATAACCAGTCTCTGTGTCTTTGTGTGACTCTCCCAGGATTCACAGTTCCAGGCTGGGCAAAATCTCTATCTTCCTCCCTAATTGTCTGAGATACTCTTACAGGCAAGGATTTTGCCTTATATACACATAAACTCACACAATCCCTGAATCAGTTCAATCAACACACCTTAGGTGGCATTATGCTAGCAAGAATGTGAAACCATGTCTTGCTTTCCAGCCTTAAGAGTGATGATCCAACCACTGAAGTTGTCCAGCCAGGCTCAATCACTTTAAAATTTGCCCCCAGCTCAGCGAAGTGCCCTGAGCCAAGCATAAAAGGAACATGTGTAAGTATTTCTCCCAGTTCTACCTCTTTGAGTGGAGTTCTTCACTCTGTGAAGTGGAACTTCTTTCTGTGGTCCTAAGCTTTCCACACTGAAATTTCAAAGACATGTCCCTTGAGCCTGTATTATCTTTCTTTCCTTTTTTTAAAAAAATTTATCAATTTATTTATTTTTGGCTGCATTGCCTCTTCGTTGCTGCGCGCGGGCTTTCTCTAGTTGCGGCAAGTGGGGGTTACTCTTCGTTGCGGTGCGTGGGCTTCCCACTGCGGTGGCTTCTCTTGTTGCGGAGCACGGGCTCTAGGCGTGCGGGCTTCAGTAGTTGTGGCTCACGGGCTCTAGAGCGCAGGCTCAGCAGTTGTGGCGCACGGGCTTAGCTGCTCCGCACCATGTGGGATCTTCCCGGACCAGGGCTCGAACCCGTGTCCCCTGCATTGGCAGGCGGATTCCTAAGCACTGCGCCACCAGTGAAGCCCGCGTCTGTATTTTCTGAGTCCTGTTTGTGGAGCTGTGCCAAGCTCACTGAAGACTGCAGTGTAGCACTGACCCAGAGGCCAGACTAAATGATGTGACATTCTCCAAAGGGCTGGGCAAGGGACTGGGACTTGGTAAAGCCCTTTTTCATCCAATCCTCTCCATGGGACATAGGGTGAAATTACATTTCTTCTCAACTTTTATTCTCTTCCCAACTTCTCTCTTTGTTCACCATAAATTACCAAAAAGTCACTAAGGAAATGGCCTATGGGCTGTCTAGTGCTAGTGAAGACTTTCTGTAAAAAGTCATCCATGCTCCTCTCTTCCTGAAGGAACCCACTGAACTGGAAAGAAGAGTTTCCATAGGAACTTTGAAACTCTAAAGGGCCACATCATTCCCAAACAACAATTGGAAAATTAGGTAACTCTGACATGTGTTTCCCTCACAAGAGATTGAGTCTTACTCAGCTGCAAAGAGGATATGGACCTGATTAGAAAATTAGCTGGAAAAGAGGTCTTTTACTAAAAATTGAGTCTTTATAGAAATCATTTCTACATTCAAAATTTAGTTGGCATACTGATTTGATATGGAACATTACACTTTGGCTATTTCAAATACAAATGTAAAAGTGCCAATAAAACGAGAGAAGGAAAGGATTTTACTCTAAGTTATAGACTCAGGAAGTCAGGAATACCTTGGCCTCATTAATAATCTCCATATTGATTCACCTTCTACAAAAGAGAAACTGCTATTCTCTGGGAATGCAGCATTTATTCCCTTCAACACCTTGAGCAAAAAAATTCCAAGCAGATGTTTCTCATATAAAGTGTTGGTTGGGGAAGATTTGCGTTAACATTTTAATCATTCAACATTTTTCACAATGTTTTACATTTCCACAGTATTAAATGGATTGAGTTTCCCTCCATGGAAGAGAGGACATTGAGTCACATGTTTGGAATCACATCGAGGATAGAATGGGATGTGCTCCACTCCAAGAGCCAAGTGACCGACTTTGCTGGTGAACACCCTCCTCAGCTACCTTTCCAAGTCGGCATAGCAGGGTAGAGCAGACAGAAAAGTATCAGGTATGCTTCATATGAGCTGAAGTGCAGCCAAACAGCATACTTCCAGGGTACACTCTCGCAGGCTGGCACTCTGACAGACGTAATTTCCCCACTTCCAAAACTCAAAATTTTTTCAGTGGCACAGCATCATTCCAATAAAACACTGGTATTTTATTCATCTCTTTCTGAAATACCATACTTTTATTTTGCAGGCATCTCTAAATCACATCAATTCACAAAAGATCAATTTCTTGCTGCTATAGTCAAATCAGATGTTACATGCACATACACACACACACCATGGGTTTTTTTCTTTCTTGTGTCAGTTAGTCATAGATTAGAAATTTGTAGTCTGAATCACAAAGCTCCCTAAGGCAGGGGACAGCACTAATAAATACAGGGTATATATCCAGTAGCCCTTGTCCAATCCAGGCTTAGGCTGCTTCCCTCCACCCTACCTCCCAGCTCACAGCTCAAATTGTCTCTTCTCCAGGGAATTTTGCCTTTGTTACAGGAAACCTTGTGTATCTCATCTTTGGAATTATTATTTGTCATAGTTTACACAAGTGTGAGGGTGCTGATATCATCAAAACATATTTATAACTATCTTTTTATTTTAGCAATTTCTTTTTTCTTTTTAAATTTTTATTTATTTTTTATTTCTTGGCCATGAGGCACATGGGATCTTAGTTTCCTGACCAGGGATCAAACCCTTGTCCCCTGCATTGGAAGCATGGAGTCTTAACCACTGGACCACCAGGGAAGTCTTTTATATTTCCTGTAAAATCTTAGAACAGAAGGGAACTCAGGGATGTTGCAGTTCAACCAGCTCATTTTACATGTGGGGAAACTTAGACTACAATAAACATAAGTCAGTACACATAGATCCCAGGTCTTGTGCTACGGGTCGTGTGCTCTTTCCACTGCTTCAGGGGTAAGCAACTTTCTTTAAAGGACCAGATAGCAAATAGTTTAGACTTTGTGAGCCATATACAATACCTGTCCACCTTTTAAAATAACATTTAAAATTATGAAAACTATTCTTAGTTTTAGGGTCTTACAAGACCAGACAGCAGACTGGATTTGGTTCAGGGGCTATAGTTTGCCAAGTCTTATTCTATGTCATAAGATACACATCAGTCATCAGAAATTAAGGGAATGTTTTCATGCTCACAGGCCTGTGGAGTGGTTGGGGTCCTTTGCTCCACATGACTCATTTTGGGGTCCCAAGCAGAGGGGCAGTGACCACTTGGGACAAGTTCTAATGGGTCATAAGATCCCAAAGGGGTGACAAAAAACATGCAATCCCTGTTAAACTGCCTTAACTGCAAGCTTAGACTCAGAATTGCCAAACTGTGGCCTTACTCACATTGCACATGACCAAGCCCTACATCAACAGAGCAGGAAAGAATACTTATCCTTTGGAGTTGGTGAGACAGGGAGTGACTCTCTGTGGAATGTTAATGGATGGGATTCTCAGAAGATGGTGGTGGTGATGACATAGTTTTTAATCTCCCTGAATCCCCCCCATAAAAACAGACACATCAACTAAGATGGCAAATCAAAGACGCACAGATAAGGTACCCCCTGTATCCCCAAATGCAAGCAATAGCAGCCATCAGACTTACATAATTTAAGCATCTTTGTGGAATGAAGCAGAAGTAGGTCAATAAAGCTTCTGATGGCTTCAAGAAAAGGAGAAGCTCAAAATATCAAACAGCTACTCATTGAAAAGTACTACAGACTAATGCCAGAGCATCACCATAACTGGGAAGAGTTTTGTAAGACCCAATTCATGGATACGTGAAAGAAGCCTAAGATGAGGGCTTCCCTGGTGGCGCAGTGGTTGAGAGTCCACCTGCCGATGGCAGGGGACACGGGTTCGTGCCCCGGTCCGGGAGGATCCCACATGCTGTGGAGTGGCTGGGCCCGTGAGCCATGGCTGCTGAGCCTGCGCGTCCGGAGCCTGTGCTCCGCAACGGGAGAGGCCACAACAGTGAGAGGCCCGCGTACCGCAAAAAAATAAAATAAAAAAGAAGCCTAAGATGAGGTCCACAGCTTCTGGAGCAACCTGGGCCCCATAAACTCTTAAAACTAGTCCCTTTCCTGGGAAAAACTCCTTACTGATGAAAATTTCTGGGAGTAGAACCCAATTTGGGGCAGGACAGGGATAACTGGGGCTAGGAAAAAGAAGGTCCAGATAAAATTGGGGAGCAGAAGAGAGAGGGATCTCAAAAAGAACCAGATTTCTTTCTAAAAAAAAAATTCATCTGTATAACTAATAGGAGCAGTTATAATTTCAACCCTAGTGCTGCTTTCTGGGAGGAAACACCTTGTATTCATTTCCTTGGGCTGCCGTAATAAATTAACACAAACTTAGTGGCTTAAACCAATAGAAATTTACTCTCTCATTGTTCTGGAAGCTAGAAGCCTGAAATCAAGGGTCAGCAGTGCTGGGCTCCCTCCTCAGGCTCTGGGAAGCATCCTTCCTCACCCTTTCCTAGCTCCTGGTGGTTCCCAGCACTCCTTAGCAGTCCTTAGCTGTAGGAACGTAACTTTAATAGCAGTAGCAGCATAACTTCAGTCTCTCCTCATTCATCTGCACATGGCTTTCTTCTTTCTTACTGTCTCCTGTGTGTCTGTGTCTCTGTGTGTCCTGTCTTCTTATAAGGATACCAGTCACTGGATTTAGGGTCCAATCACCTCATCTTAACTCAACTACATCTGCAAAGACCTATTTCCACATAAGGTCACATTCAGGTACCAGTGGTTATAACTTGGATATATATTTTGGGGAGACACGAGTCAGCCCCCTATACACTTGATAGTGTTTCCCCTTGTTTTTCTCTCTGGATCTTCTTTATCTCTTACCTTCTGAGGCTTCAGTAGAACTGGGTACAGAGAGTATTTATTGTTGAATGAGGCTTTAGACAGTGAAGAAAATTCCCTTAGGAGCCTACTCCCAAGGTAACTCCTTTTATAAAATGTTTTGTGCACACACTTCGTGGACCAGAGCCTGGAATGCTGCTGCCCCCTTAGTAGGAGAAAATGTTTATGATTCTAGCTATGCAAAACTTTCTTAGATTATAAAAAACACAACGATAGAAAAACTTGATAAATTACAGTTCGTCAGAATAAAAAATTTAAGCTCATCAAAAGACAGTAAGAAAACGAAGAAAAAGCCACAGGCTGGAAGAAAATATTTGTGATACGTATATCTGACAAACTACTCCTATCCAGAATACAAATCAACAACACTGGAATACCATCCAATTAAAGATGGGCAAAAGACTTGAATAGGTACTTTAAAAAGGAAGCTGTATATGAGTGACCAAGTCTATCAGGAAAACTAAAGACACAAAGAGTTACCTCAAATGTGCTAGAGTGGCTGAAATTTAAAAAGGATGGACCATATCAGTGTTGGTGAAGAAATCAAGCAACTGGAAATGTTCATTGGAACTGTCATAAAATAGTAGAATCACTCTGAGAAACTCTTTGGCTGTTTCTAATACAAAAGTTAGACATTCAGTTGCTATGACTCAGCACTTCTACTCCTAGGTTCTACCCGAAAGAAATGAAACATATGAGCACAGAAAGGACTTATACCAGAATGCTCTTAGCAGCTTTATTCATTATCCATAATAGCTCCAAACCGGAAAAAACAAAAACCATGTCTCCACTTGGTTGCTAAGCTACTTAGCAATAAGCAATGAACAACTGATACAAGCAATGACCTGGATGAATCTGAACATCACGTTGAGTGTAAGATGGCACAGAAGAGCATATTGTATGATTCTGTTTCTGTGAAGTCCAGCAACAGGGAAACGAAATCTGCTGATGGGGGTCAGCAGATGGGGAAGGGCATAGTGGGTGGTAAGCAACAGACTAGAATGGGGATCAAGGGAACTTTCTGCCATGATGAATATGTTAAGCATCTTGTTTTGGGTAGCATACAATCGTCAAAGCTTATCACACTGAACTTTTAAGACCTGTGCATTGCATTTTTGGTAAATTTTACCTTAATTAAAACATAAAGCCCAAGCTTCTTCAGGTAGCTTGGAATGATCTTTTGTTTAAACTCTGGGCACAGATCCAGGTCTAATTCCAGACACTGAGATGTCTAGACACTGAGAACACTACGAATGTTCATAGTTTGATCCTCAGAATAAATCCAAATTCTATTCTGCTCTCTCACTTCCTTCCTTCCTTTTTTCTTTCATTGATTCATTCAATCAGTGCTATTCTAGGCATTGGATATACAGTGATGACAAGCAAGCTAGAAAAGATCCTTGCTTTCCAGAAACACATAGTCTAGGTGGGGAAACAGATTAGAAACAAGTATAATACTTGGAGACTGATGAGTGATATGAAATAAGCAAAGCAGTCTTATAGGATAATGAGTGACTAGTTGTCAGGGGAAGTATTAGTTAAGGCAGGGGTCCCCAAGCCCTGGGCTGTTAGCGGTCCACAGCCTGTTAGGAACCAGGCCGCACAGCAGGAGGTGGGCAGTGGGCGAGCTAACAAAGCTTCCTCTGCCGCTCCCCACCGCTCCCCACTGCTCCCCATCGCTCCCATTACTGCCTGAACCATCCCCCCAACCCTTCCGGTCTGTGGAAAAATTGTCTTCCACGAAACCGGTCCCTGGTGCCAAAAAGGTTGGGGACCACTGAGTTAAGGAGTTTAGCGAGGACATTCGGAGGAGGAGAACTTAGAGCCGATGTTGATCGGGGTCGCCAATGCAGGAATCTAGGGGAAGAGTATTTCTAGAAGAGGAAATAGGAAGGGTGCAGGTCCCAGGAAAGGAATCATCTTTGAGTGTGTGAGGAAAGCACGTGGGAAGTAGGAAGCCACAGGCCTGCAGCAGAGGGAACCAAGGGGGCCAACCGGGTAAGTGAACGTTGGGAGAGGGAGGCGGAGGCCAAATTATGCACGAGTTTGGACTCATCCATTCATTATCGGTTTTAAGCAGAGAAGTACCGTGACCTGCTTTCTGTTTTAAGTGGTTATTTTAAGAGGAAGTACTTAGTTTCGTAAGAGGCTCTTGTGGAAATCCAGGGGAGATGATGAAGGTTTGAGCCAGGAACAGAGATGGGAGCTTGTGCACAGAGTAACCAGACTGAGAGAATCTTGGTCACATCTACACTAAGGCTATTCACAATCCTTGGACACTCTAATTCCAGACCTACTCTGACCACTTCCTTACTTCCTCTGAAATTCCCCACTGTATCAGTTAACTAGGGTATGTCTTACTCCACTGGGGCTGCTATAACAAAATACCATAGAGTGGGTGGCTTATAAACAACAAACATTTATTTCTCACAGTTCTGGAGCCTGGGAAATCTAAGATCAAGGCCACAACAGATTTGGTGTCCGGTGAAAGTCTGCTTTCTAGTTCACAGATGGCTGTCTTCTCACTGTGTTCTCACGTGGTGGAAAAGTCAAGGGAACTCTCTGAGGTCTGTCTTATCACCTTTGTCCCCTTTATAAGGGTTCTACCCTCATGACCTAATCACTTCCCAAAGGCCCCACTTCCAAATACCATCACAATGGGGACTAGGATTTAACATATGAATTTCGGGGAGACACAGCAGTCTACAGCAGGTCACAATGGCACTATGTAACCAACTAGGCAAAAACACAGTGACTTAAAACAGCAGTCACCTATTCTCACTAATTTGTGGGGCATCTGGGGATTGGCTCATACAGGCTGAGCCTTCCGGGCATCTGTGGCTCGGGATGGGGAGGGCTGGCTAATCCAGCTGAGCTCAGGTGGAGTGGCTTGGCCCTGCTCCCAGGACTCTCACTTTCCTCCTGGGACCAGCAGGCTAGACCAGGAACGTCCTTCTCATGGCTATGGCAGAAGTGTCCTAGTCCAAGTACAATCATGCAGACACTTTAATAAAGCTTCGTCTTGTGTCATGTATGCTAACATCCTATTGGCCAAAGTAAGGCCTGAAAGCCTAAACCAGGAATCAAGGAGCCAAGAATATCTTCTGCCACTTTATGGGAGGAACTAGAGTCACATGGCAAAGGGCACGCATATAGGGCAGAGTGAAGGTGTCCCCTGAACGCAATCTGCCACACTTATTATCAGGTTCCTGCCTTTGGCCACAAGAGTGATTGGTCAAATACAGTGGCTCTTTCAGTATAGGTGGCCCCTCCATGTTTCTAGGGGGACAGCTCAAGGCGTGAGTATTATTAAGGATGGGTTTGAAGCAACCATTGCTACTCAGGAAGTTGTTGTTGCTGCTGCTGCAAGCTGCCTCTCTGTCCCCAAGGAAATGTTCTAAATGTGGTAGTTTATTAATAATAAAGAAGATGGTCCCTGTGACAAGAAAAAAGAATGTAGCATTCAGTAGTGAAAATAAGTGGACTTCCTTGAGAATGCTGCACTGCACACAAATACAAACTAGGAATATGAATGGGGCTTCCTGAAACAACTCTATAAAGTTAATGTTTTAAACAACGTTTCAACTTCAGATCTTGAACACTGATGAACCACCGTGTCTATGAGCTAAATGACAACTTCAGCTCGTCTGTCCCCAAGTAGGCGAGACTAAAGCTTCAGACTGAGGTTCCATCAATTGCCCAACAGTGACAAAGAGCCTCAGCCTTTTCACCTGGCAGATAATCTCCATCAAGGGAAAGAGAAGCCAACTCCAGGTGAGTCTGAGACTGACAATGAGAGGATATTTTGGACACTGCCTGAATAAGTAGGAAGAAGTGAAGCAAGTTGGTTCTCTGAGGAATGAGCTGTTCCAGCTCTTTGTTTTGATATCAAAGTTATGCATAAAATAATGTGTAAAATGGGTGCAACATAAACAAATCTTCATCGTGACTCTGAGCTCACCAAGCGTGAGCACTTGGTTGAAGCAGCCAAATGGCATATGCATCTTCCGTAGGACTCAACCAACCGGAGGAAGAATCCTTGCAGCTGTGGTCTTTGTGTGTGCGTGAGTATGTTTATGTGCATGTTTCACATGCGTTCCGCAAACATTTGTTATATACTTGTTCTTTAGAAGACATTATGCATGAGCTGGAATAGGAAAGAAAGAAAAAAAGGACTGATTCTACTCTCATGGGCTCCTTTTCCTCCAAGTGAGGAAGAAAAATGTGTAAACAGATCATTTAGATGCTAGGTACTATACTGTGCTATGTTTGTTCATCTGTGTGCACCTCTGTGTTCATCTGAGCAGGATCCTGCCGTATAAACATGCTTGTGACTCCTCTTATTTCCAAAGCCACCCTGGAAACCCAGTAAGTAAACTTTAGTGGGTGTCCCAGGGGTCATCAGTGGAAAAGCCACGATTCTTGTTTTGGCTTGAAAGTTCATGAGAGGTTAAGGTGGGGAAGATTCTCCAGGCTCCCCCTACTTAAGAGCCTTCTTTGCGGAGGAAGGACAGAACTCTAGATGATGAGGAGGGCAAAGGGAATGGAGAAAAGACCAAGAATTTAAAGGAATAAAGGAGCTTCATGCTCTCCCAGCAAATAGGCCCCTTAAATTCATCTAGCCATACAGAAGCATATTAGGTCAATGTTTCGAGTGGAGAACCTGTAAGGATCCAGATGTAGACTGTGACCTAACAGTTCTGGGCAAAGTTTCAAGTTTCCTAGTCACTGCAACGTAGCGCTAAGAACAGCCTTCTTCTCAGTAAAGAGTGAAGACTCTACTTGTGCCAAGGTATTCATGCCCTTCTCCCAGGGACTGAGATTTTTTCATTTTTCTGTTCCCTGCCCCCAGTGACAATGGGTTGCCATCAGTGCCCTTTACCAGTGCCTTGAAGAAGTTTTTCTTGTTCTACTCTGATGCAGATTAAGACTTTCGTTCCTTAGAGAAGGTGAGGTAGACAGGTCTGGGTGGAGTTTCAACAGTGGCTGCTGTTCCCTCCCTCAGCCAAAACCATGCGGGAGGAATCCTCAGGATCCCACACCCCACATTTCCCCTATGAGTGCCTGGTGGAATTCTTGGAGAAAATCCTGCAACCTGGGGTAAACTTTCCTATATCTGCAGTTCCCAAGGATGTCCCATTAGC
Organism: Monodon monoceros; assembly: GCF_005190385.1. NCBI lineage: Eukaryota > Metazoa > Chordata > Mammalia > Artiodactyla > Monodontidae > Monodon > Monodon monoceros. The sequence goes on along the minus strand of NW_021703769.1, from coordinate 75,458,733 downwards.
AGTCTAGCCTACACTAACACATTTTAGTAATTTGTAAGCAATTTCTAACTGAATTTTCTTACCCTTTTTTTTTTTTTTCTCGGTACGCGGGCCTCTCACTGTCGTGGCCTCTCCCGTTGCGGAGCACAGGCTCCGGACGCGCAGGCTCAGCGGCCATGGCTCACGGGCCCAGCCGCTCCACGGCATGTGGGATCTTCCCGGACCGGGGCACGAACCCGTGTCCCCTGCATCGGCAGGCGGACTCTCAACCACTGTGCTACCAGGGAAGCCCCTTCTTACCCATTTTATGTGACATCAAGCGACATCTGCCCAGGTAAGCAAACGCTCAGATCTTATTTCTTCCTACAGACACCCATCTCTCTCCAGATTTCGGTTAGTTCTTTGCCCTGCTACGTTGTTTTTTGGTTTTGTTTTGTTTTGTTTTGTTTAATGGGTTTAAGAAAAGCAATTAATTTTCAATGTGTCTGGCCTTTTTTCTTTTGTAAGGGTGGGAGCAATGCTCTTTCCAGCTTTCTACATCTCCAAGCTTAGTTGCTGGTATATTTGATCAGAGTTCTCCTTCAATTTTTCCCTATCTGTGCCCAGGGATTTGGTTCAGTAACAAGTGATTCTCTGTTCCACACTTCTCTTTTGCCAAAACTTCTGCTGGAATTTCCACCTGCCTCCCTTAAAGAGCTCACCCCATGAGATGGCAGAGTTTTGCAGGATGCTATATGCTGTGACTGTATCATAGACATGGCTGGGTCAGAAAAGTAACGCGTTACCAGACTTCTCTGAGCATCTGAAATCAGCTCTTAAAATGTCAAACGTCCCTGTGATGCCCTGCTGTTCCCATGAGGGAGGAGGAGGGCATAGAATTGGTGCTATTCTTTATCCATGTAAGTCAGTGAGGTACCTATTAAACACCTACTATGTGCCTAGGGTGGTTTTAAGCTCTGTGGAGGGCTATGGAACATGACCCTTGTTCTTAAACTTTTGGACAAGAAAGGGCAATGATCCAGACCTCTAGTTACATGAGTTCAAGTGCTCATAAGTTCCAGGTGCTGAGGGTCCCTAAAATTGTCAAGCTTGTGATTAGGAAAACTCTCCGTCCCATAAATACAGTCCAAGCCCGAGCCTCAGTGTTCACCAGCAGTAGACAGGCTGCCCCTCATTTGCTTCTGATCTATCTCCTGCTTTCCCAGTTACTGATCCTACTGTACAGCGATGACTACGTGGCTTTTAGACACAGCTTTGCCCCTTAATTCTGTCTCTTTCTTCCAAGACAGAAACTAATACCTGCACTTTTCCAATGATGATCTCTATAATCCAGTTTCATTTTTGCTCTAATCTCTGTGTCTCTTTTTCATGCTTTTTCTAGTCACATCATCCCAGTGTAGCTGGCTGTCACAACGTAGCCTTCTATCATCTCTCAGTGATACACGGTTGGTTGGCACCACTAAAGCCCAATCACTCCTTTTCTTGCATCCCTCTCCCCCAGGTCAGTCACAGAGTAGCATTTGAAGGCCTGGGAAGAAAAGCAAGTGGAAGTGGTGGGATGATCCACAGGCATTGGTGACACAGAAGTGAAATACTACTGTTGAGGGATAGGAGAGACAGTCTCGGGACCTGGGCTCTTAGGCTGATACTCTATTATATGAAAACAAAGCCAGAAAACGAAGAGAAATAGGCAGTTAGAGGCATGAGATGTGGAGTCCTACCAATGTGGGGACCAATCCAGGCTCCATAGGTGAGTCTAGTGAGTGACCTGGAGCACAAGTCTCAACAAATCTCAACGCCTCCGCATCTCAGCCTCACAGACTCACATGAGGATTACATATGTTTTATGCAAAGCACCTGGCACATCACCTGGACCATGAAACATACTCAGTAAATTCAAACGGCTGTTGTAATTACAGCTGATACTGTAAGTGGACCTTGGCCACAAAGGACCAGGAAGAAGCCCAGTTTCCCAATACAGTGAAGCTACAGTTGGAGAAATAAGGAAAACACGATTAGATTCCTGCCCAGCTGAGTGTTAAATAGAGACTCTGGCTGCAACTAGATGTAGCCAAGATGAGGCATTTCAATAACCTGGCTGTGTCTGTTTCTGGTCCATTTCCCTCTGTCAAGGCAGAAGGAAGGAGAGACACTACCATTTCCTGAAACTTCCTATACACCAGCCACCATTGCTAGCTACCTTTAATTTTCATTCCTCTTAGTTTATCAACTGCTTTTCACTCTACACGTCCCAACCTCCAGGGTAGCCAATGGAGGGATAGGAGCAGTGGTATCGTAAACTCCTTTCCAAATACTCAATCATACAAGCAGTCAACGTTACTCCCTGAGCACGTATTCATGTGGGAACCCTGCTGTGTGCATGTAGACATTTCCCCTCCAAGGGTTCCTGTGAGTCAGCTTCCAGGACATTCTGCCTTAGGGCATTGCTATTGTGGTCACACACCAGCATGATAAATAATCTGAACAAGCTTTCTCAGGCGCAATATTTATGGTTCAGTTTGAAGCAAAGAACATTCAGAGGCGATGGGTAAAAACTAATTTACTGTAATGTCACCGTGGATATATAGCAAATAGCTGTAAACAAGTATGTACAATATAATTAAAAATATGATAACATTATAAAACAGGATGATGGCTAGTTAGAGAGGAAGGTCTATCAAGTAGGAATATGTGTATATCACTTGAAATATTGCCTCAATTACTTGAAGTCATCAGCTCAGGCTCCTCATCTCAAAAAACAATCCTAGGGGCTTCCCTGGTGGCGCAGTGGTTGAGAGTCCGCCTGCCGATGCAGGGGACACGGGGTCATGCCCCGGTCGGGAAGATCCCACATACCGCGGAGCGGCTGGGCCCGTGAGCCATGGCCGCTGAGCCTGCACGTCTAGAGCCTGTGCTCCGCAATGGGAGAGGCCGCAACAGTGAGAGGCCCGCGTACCGCAAAAAAAAAAAAAAAAAAAAAAAAAATCCTTACAAATACCGACTTCAAATGACAAACGCTGTTTATTTCTACACTTGGTTTCCTTTCATTCCATCTGTCCACAGAAATTTCCCTTCAGTGTCTGTTGAACAAATTGCTGCAAGACAAGGATAATACTCAAGTTCTTGAACTCTAGCCTGTCTCATTCCTGACTCCTCAATGGATCTTAGCATGAGAGTTGAGTTAGAGAAAGCATCCTTAAATCTCTCAGTGTAAGACACCCAAGAATGCTCATGCACGAAAGCAAGGGGGAAAAAATAAAAGCAAATGGGCTGGTTCATTAATAAACACAATTAACTTACCTATACCATTCCAAACAGGTAAACCAATTCTCTGGTTGCAAATGAGCTCAGACACCAGGTAGTGTGAAAACCTGTAGCTTCCTAGGGATCCCACAAGAGAGATAAAGTGGATCCCTGCTGGCTGTGCTGTGTATTTCCAGCCCTGTCACCCTTTTCAGTAAGGCTGTGTCAACCTTTACAAAACCGACCCTAAGTTATTTTTAAAAAAGAAACTCAAAATTTATCTCTAGTTCTGCATCATTCTCCTCAAGCTACTTCTCATGCTTGACGTCTGGTTCCTTCCAGCTACAAAACTTTCTCTTTTCCCATTTCCATCCTGGCCTCAATACTTAGCACTTCGCTCACTTTTCCTTGCTATGATCAGGATTCTTATCACTCATTATCTGAAGCAGCTTGAGGAACAACTCCTACCTGATTCATTCAACATCTAGAACTTTCGATTATTCATTTCTTTCATGTGCAACTTCCCAAAGGGTTTGCCTTGTCTGGGTCCACAAGTAAATACCAAGTTTCCACTGCCTACTTGGTTTGTGTAGTTTCTGAGGTTTCCTCCATTATGCCCTGGTCCACCTAGAGCCAACCCAATGTCCTGTTAGTGTCCTTACTATATGCAGATTCTGAATTAATACAATAAGAATTTTCACTCTCCTCACCATGACTTACCTGGAAATTTTTTTCTCTTTCCTTTTACTCAATAAAATGCTACCCACACCCCATGTTCTGATTCAAATTTACCACTTCCGTGAAGCTCCCCTCACTTTTCTCTCCTTAACTAAGCTCTTGTTTTAATTGTCTTAAGTAGCAACAAAATCTAAAATAATAATTGATAATTGCTTTATATCTTCACACAAGATTTGGAATTCCTTGAGAAGAAGGATTACACCTTATTAACATTTATCCCTCTTAGTGATGTTAAAAAACAAGACAACAGACCCCAAATGGAGTCACTTATGGTAAGCCCCACATCACCAAACTGAGACTTATAGTTTCAGATCTCCCAGACCAGTCCGTCAGGAATTACCTAATCAGCATTAGTTAGGTCATCTGCCTGATGGACCCCTGCATCCCCTAAAGGAAAGTAACTTTGCAATAACCAACCTGCTTCTTTGCCCAGTATAACTTCCTTGTTTCTGCTCCCTTCTGGCTATTAAAGTCTCTTTTTGTACAGCTCCTTGGAATTCCTTGCTACCTGCTAGGCTGGATGCTGCCTGATTCAAGTCAATTTTTCCTCAAATAAACTCTTAAAGTTTTTAATATGCCTTAATTTATCTTTTCACAGTTCTGGTGTCAGAAGAGGGAATTGAAGGAATGGCTCCCAGGAGCAACAAGTAATCAGGCAGAAACACCAGTCTGAACCCCTGAGCTTGCTGTTTTCTCGCTGCCTCTGGAGGTCATGAGTAAGTCCCTCTCAGATTCTACCTCCATAGCTTTTGTGTTATGAACTTTCAGACTTTATTAGAGCGTTTCTTTTTCTGGACTGGGTCCAGAAATCAACCTGAGTTGGAATAAGTCTAACTTTGAAACTGGACTGGGTCCAGGGTCAGACTGGGTCTGATTTAAGCTGCACTGGGTCTGGGTGAGGCCTCGGGTAAATAAAATTTTGTGTTAAGGCTGAACAAGGACTTTCCTGTGGCGCAGTAGTTAAGAATCCACCTGCCAATGCAGGGGACACAGGTTCGAGCCCTGGTCCTGGAAGATCCCACATGCCCTGGAGCAACTAAGCCTGTGCACCACAACTACTGAGCCTGTGCTCTAGAGCCCATGAGCCACAACTGCTGAGCCCATGTGCCATAACTCCTGAAGCCCGCATGCCTAGAGCCCGTGCTCCACAAGAGAAGCCACCGCAATGAGAAGCCCATGCACCGCAACGAAGAGTAGCCCCTGCTCGCCACAACTAGAGAAAGCTGCGCGCAGCAACGAAGACCCAACACAGCCAAAAATAAAAAAATAATTTAAAAAAGGCTGAACAAGCATGCTAACCTTACCAAAGATAATTCTGAATTACAGTGGCCACAGTGGAGACCTTTTAAGCTTAATAAGCTTATCCATTTATGAGATGTCCTAGAGAGAAAAGGGTCTCAGCTAAGCACTCATCATAAAGGGTAGAGGGAAACGTATTTTTCCTCCCGTACAGTTTCTGGTGACAACGATGGGACACCCCACTGGCTCCAGAGCCTGTAGAGGGAATTCTGTGAAAACTCACAGAAGCCAGCAAAGGGTGAGAATTCTTACCAAAGTCAGCTCTCTTAAATCTCTAGCTGTAGTGCCTGGTTGAGAGAGGAAGGTAAAATTTCACGTTGTCCCTTCCTTTCTAATTTCAGATTAGTAGGTCAAAAAAAGATCTTTTTTTCCTAAGAATTAGATCTTTGAATTATGACTTATGAATCTGCTTTTGGGTAGTCATTGGTTATTGATCCTTTCCCTCCCAGGGACAGATATCGCCTTCTTGTTGTCTTATTTTGTGTCTTAAAAACTTGGCTTGGCAAATGTCAAGTTGGGGGCCCTCCAAAATGTGGCTGGACAGAAATGTGGGTTGTACCTCATTTGCAGCTAGATATGGCTGGACAGAAAAGTGGGTTGTACTCCACCTGTGGCTAGGGTCTTACCACTGTTACTGGCTGTCAGAGAATTGTCTAAGTCTTTCTTTCTTTTGGTTATCTTTTGCGGGGGCTCTGGACCTTGGGAGGGTAATATCTTTGGCACCCACTTTGGGGACGCCTCTTGCATCCAAGGGATTTGTTCAGTACTGCCAGGAATATTTACCATTTGCCCCAGCTGAAATCTCACAAGATATTTGACTTTTTTAATAGTTCTCTGGTCAGAAGTTGGCCAGATTGGAAGCTGATACTGGGAGCCTGATAGAAACTTTTTTTAAAGCCTTCTTCCCTAAGCTAAAATGAAACTCTGTCCCCAGAAAGAAAGAAAAACATTTTGAAAGAAAAGCATTCCAAGACACATAGCTCTAAATCTAAAACACAGGAATCTTCTGATTTTCATCATAGATGAAGATATTCTCCCTGATCTAAAGAAGCAAGCTGAAGATAATATGGTCGGACGGGTATGCCACTCTGTATCACTCAGGTTACAATCCAATTCTTTGAGGAAGTAAAAACAACTATACTTGTCCTACAGATTTAGTCTTTACAAGAACAGAAATGAGGATCTAGGAACAATTTAAATCCCACTTACCCTTTTTGCTAATCCCAAAACCTCCCCTAGTCTTCTCAAAAGGCTTGTAGATATTGTAAAAGATCTGGACTTTGGGAACAAAATTTCTTCTTCGTGGAACTTGCATTCTTTCTGAAAATTAGGCCTGCAAAAAATCTGAGAAGTCTCTTCCACAAATATTAGTGAAAAGCTTGAGCCATCTGCCATCTGAGCAGATGCACTTATTCCATCTGCCAGAAACACAACTCGGATCCCACTGTTCTTTTATAAACTAGTGAGTCTTACATTATCATACCTATCTCATGGCTAAAATTTGAAAATGAAAGCTATAATATCTCTGTTTGCATCTGTCTGTATGTTTATGTATATTTTTGTATGTATATTATAAATGTGTGACATTTTTCTATGTCCAGATGGTATTGCCAAAATTAACTTGTAAGAGAGCTCTATTTAATTGGCTTAAAGAAAAATAATTGCTTATCGAAGTAATTGTTCTCTCAGAAAATAGAAACTAACCCAAATGTTTTTCAAATTTACATGATCAAGGATAATCTTCAGTAAATAAAAGCTAGTGTAAGTTTGTTGGTTTAATTAAAATAGGCATGTCTTCAAGGCTTTCAGCATTAAATTTAGTGCAGACATGCAACTTCTATTCTACTGGAATTTACTAGTCAAATAACTTATCTCTGTTACAAAATTTGTCAGCAAGAAAAATAACTTTTAAAACAATGGTTAGATGTTTAATGTCTTGTGAAATATTCATGGGTAATCTAAACATGATTGCTTTTAACAAGTAAATTAAACAGATGTAAGAAGAATAAAAGTTTATAAATAAACTTTTGAACAGTGATGAGGTTTTATAAAATACAGTTTTTAGGATCCTTTGGTAACTTGAAACCTTAGAGTTTTGCTGACTTAAGTTAAATGGTGGAAATTAATTGACTACCTAGGTCATTTCCAATTAAAGTAAAATACTGAAACATTAACTAATCAACATATGGCTCCCTATCACAGAATAAACTAAAGATTGGGTCTCTCGGGCTTCCCTGGTGGCGCAGTGGTTGAGAGTCCACCTGCCGATGCAGGGGACGCAGGTTCGTGCCCCGGTCCGGGAGGATCCCACATGCCGCGGAGCGGCTGGGCCCGTGAGCCATGGCCGCTGAGCCTGCACGTCCTGAGCCTGTGCTCCGTGGCGGGAGAGGCCGCAGCGGTGAGAGAGGCCCGCGTACCGCAAAAAAGAAAAAAAAAAAAAAAAAATTGGGTCTCTCAGTAAATATATTTTGTGCCACATTGAAAAATTTACTATAAGGAAGAATGTACTTCTAGAAATTATAAATAAATCTATAAATTTGTCAGTCCACAGATGCTAGTGTAATAGTTCTAGGTTTTCACTAGGAATTAAGCATTCTAAGGGTTAAGAATTCTAATCATTATATGTAATTTAAAACTACTTAGAAATAATAGGGGTGAAAAGAAACAACTGTATGAAAAGTAGGCAAGAAAAGTAAGATGACTGATTATTCCAGAATGAAAAAGAGGAAAAAAAAGAACAAAACCTGCATGAATGTTAAAACATTGTAGAAGGTTTGTGAAAAAGGAATCGTGGGAAAGAAATTTTATGTGTCGTCAAACTGGCTAAGATTGGAATGGATTTATTTAAATTTTTTTAAAGTGAGTTTTAATATCAAAGGTACACTGATGCAAAACTAGAATTTTTTTTTTTTTCTGGTAAAAGGATGAAAGTTTTTTAAGGTATTGTTCTGTTCCTGTTAAGAGATTTGGAAAGGTTTTTCTTTAACTTTTAAGTAATCTGTTTAGAAAGCAAAGATTTTGTGTTTTACTTTGCTTCATGTTGTCTTCATCAAGTCTTTGATTACTGAAGAAAACTGAATCTTCTCAATATTAAAAGAGCTAAGTTTTGCTCACGACGATGTAACCTTCTGTATTTGTCTTTAAAATCTTTTATTGTCACTTTGGTTAAATAGCTAATTAAGTATTGTTTCATGATGATCTGTGATCCTTTTTAATCAAGTATCCAAAGGCTTTTGATGTTTTTGACAAACGGCCCAAAATAAAATTCTAAATTTTGTTTTTTGTTTGCGGTTCGCCGGCCTCTCACTGTTGCCGCCTCTCCCGTTGCGGAGCACAGGCTCCGGACGCGCAGGCTCAGCGGCCATGGCTCACGGGCCCAGCCGCTCCGCGGCATGTGGGATCTTCCCGGACCGGGGCACGAGTCCGTGTCACCTGCATCGGCAGGCGGACTCTCAACCACTGCGCCACCAGGGAAGCCCTAAATTAGGTCTTTTTGACCTCAAACTAATTTGGGGATTATACAGAGAGCCCATGGAACATCTCAAAAAAATTGTTTTCTCTCCTTATAAAAAGAGAGATGTTAAACTAACTAGGCTTATTTGGTATGTTAAATTACATGGGAAGCATTTTCAAATAAGAAGTAATAATTATGCTGTCCTTCTATGGATACATGGTATTCATATATGTTCCCGAAATTGTATAAAGTTCTGATTGTCCTGGTTTAGCATTTTCAGTTATAATTCTAGTTATTAACTTGAAATGCTGTATGCCACAGAAATAAGCAAATTTCCTTGTCAATTGCATTATAATGAATTATCGTCAGATCTTTAACCACGGCCATTTTTATGTGTTTTGTTTTAGAGATATTGTTTCATTCTGCTTTTGTATCCTCAAGGAGACTCACGAAAAGAACTCTGACAAGTACAGGTTTCTAATAACTTTCAGATCATAAAACTGAACTGGGTAAGAATTCTCAGAACTGGTGGAAAAAGTAGATTCAAGCAGAACAAGAATTAATTACACAGGACTGAATGAACTAATGAGGATGGTTATCATTTGCATGACGTTGTGTTTGAAAAATTGCTGGTTCTTTAAGATTTAGTTTTCCCAGATTTAAGGAAACTTTTCCTCTTAATCTATCTATGACTTGAGAGCAATTTGGTAAAGTATATCTTTTGGAACTAAGATAAAACAATTACTTTTCCCCCCTACCTGGACCCTCCAGAATTTGGAAACTTGGTGAGTATACTTATTTCAAGCAGTACAGTTATTTGCATAAATTCAACAGGAAACCGGTCTCGTAAAGGATACAAATGGAGGCTGGTTATATTACGAAGGCTTTGACCGGAATGTCATGTTTGAGAGAGATGTGCATAGACTCAGATATGACCAGGCAGCTTTAAAGAGCTAAGTTTGACTTTATGGAGCCAGTAAATCCCCCTGGGAAAATCGTCTTGGTACAGGGTTCCTGGCAGCTTTGCCAGCTGAGCAAGGAAGGTCACTTCCTGTCAGGCTCAATAACCTCAGGATATCTGGGGGACCTTGCGAAGAGAGGAATTCACCCAAACTACAGGTATGGCAGGCAGAATCATAAGTGAAATATTCCAGCAAAGCGGACTCAAAAAGAGCCTATATGGTCAGTCAGTATTCTTGCAGCACTCATGAAAACTGTCAGGCCACATTTAATGAAAATAAATTAGTTGTACTGTGATTATATTTGGTAAGAATAGGGGTGACTACAGGGAGAAAAATTACGTTTACACCTTTGTAGGTAGTAGATTCCAGTCCTGTTATTTGTCCTTAAGGTTTTGTTATATACCTGAAAACTGGACTGAATTCCAAATTCTTCTAGTTTCCTCAAATATCTGGCTACCACTCTCCAAACTAACATTTCCAATTTTCTCATGCCCTTTTGATTGGATCACTAAGAACGAAGTCTGTCTTTGAACCTCCTTAGTAGGCACTATACCAGGTCCTCCTCACTACCTAGACAGCAGCCAAACTTCAGGGATTTAAACCGTGGGTCCCCAACTCCCTATTAAAAAGGACTCCTTCTTCAGACTCTTGGAACTGTACACCAGCTGGAGATCTAAAATGAAAATTGAATAGGGAGGTTTCTCCCAAGAAGCAGAGGACAGCTTGGGTAGGCAGCTCTCCCAAGATCATAGATCAAGATCTTCATCTCTAATATGAAACCTTTATTCCATTGCCTTTTTGCTGCTGATTGCTTTTCTCTCTGTTAATGTATGGGAAGGGAGTGTTCCTTAACTCTGGCAATGATCCCTGAATCTGCTGCTAAAGCAACAACTGCCCAACAAAAATCCTTAGACTCTCTGACAAAAGTTTATATGTGGTCAGTTGGCTTAAGAAAGTGACTCGTTCAATGGGGTCTTTCTTTGACTTATTTGATTTTGATTGGTTTGGTTCTTGGGGACCATAGCTACAAACTGCACTCCAGACATTAGGAATTATCCTTCTAGGAATAATCATAATAGTCTCCCTGGTGCTCTGTATTCTCCCAAAAGTTTTAAATGCATGTTTGCAGGCACTAATCACCAAGCAAATGATCTGTGTAAGGACAGAACATTGGAGCAAAGAGAATGACCAACTTAAAGAACATGAACACCACACAAAGATTCAGCAGTAACGGTGAGAACTCTGGAGTGGTAGCTGGGAGTGGCACTAATACCTTAAATTTTTATCAAGTCTCTCAGATAAGCTGAGAGTCTGATCAAAAGGAGGAAACTGTTAAAAAACAAAAACAAGACAATAAGCCCATAATGGAGTCACTTATGCTAAGCCCTGTGTCACCAAACCGAGGCTTAACTTAATTACAGTTTTGGCTCTCCGAGAAATGGAATCTTAGGCTAGTCAAGCAGGAATCCCCTGGTCAGCACTACTTTGGTAATCTGCCTGATAAACCCTGTCCATCACCTAAAGGAAATTAACTTTCAGCCATCCACCTGTTTTTTTGCCCAGCATAACTTTCTTATTCCTGCTCCCTTCTGGCTATAAATTCTGTGTAGCCCCTCAGAGCTCCTTTCTATCTGCTAGATTGGATGCTGCCTAATTCAAATCAATTTTTGCTCAGAGAAACTCTTAAAATTTTTAATATCCCTCAGGTTATCTTTTAAGAGTGCCTAGTATAACTGTTGGCCCATAGTAGACACTCAATAAATTATTTTGACTAATTGAACCAGGAAGAATGCTTGGCAATTATAGGATGGATATTTGGGGCCATATAAAAAGAAATTTCTAGTAATAAATATTGGGCAAAAAAAAAAGTATTAATCTGTCTGAATTAGGGTCTAGCCCAGGGCCCACCAAGAAAGGACATTCTATTAACTAACCCCCAGCTTCGGACTGAACTCTGAAGTGTTTACCACTGGATAAGAGAGGAAATGAGAGGTATGGAAGTCAGGCAGAATAGATAGAAAGAATAAGAGCTAACAGCGCATAATACATGCCAGGCACAGTCCAGGACACTTTACATATATTAGCTTATTTAATCTTCACAACAACCGTCTGAGGGTCATTACTCCAGTTTTTAGAAAAGGAAACAAACTCTGAGAGGTGAGGCAACTTGCCTAAGTTCATGTAGCCATTAAGTAGCTACACTGTTTCTCAGCATAAATATAATTAGTGCTCTGGAGAAGAGAACTAAACAAAATAACACCAAATGTATTTAAAGGAATAATTCAAGAAAAACGTTGAGAAACAAAAGATTTGAACTTATGTATTGAAAGTACACACTGTGTCCCTGGAAAAGCTTGATAGAGAATCAATATTACCAAGACAATAAAGTTACTAGGCTTGAAATATAAAGAAAGGAGGTAAAAGCAAAGCCGAGTTTAAAAAAAATACCAAATTTCTCTTATAAAAAGAGAGAAATCAACTGGCTTCCCATTGCTCTATAGCAAGGTTCATCACTAGAAAACACTTGAGCAATATCAAGAGTCTAACTTAAGAATTTCACATCCAACCTAACTGTCACTCACGTATAAAAACACAAACACTTTTGGTCCTACAAGAGTTTAGGTAATACATTCCCCATGAGCCTTTCTTGAATAAGCTACCAAAGAATAAACTTCAGCCAAGAAGTGAATAATGATGAGATGTTGGCAAAAATACTGGAATCAAATCCAATTTTCCACAGAATTAGGTACAAAACAACTGAAAATGTTATAAATGACAACTTAGAAATTATATAATTAGCCAAAATAAAAGCCAAAAGGAGAAATAAGTTGAAAGGTAATATTGGTACCCTGGTTTCCTCATGTTTTATGGTGGGGGATCAAAAGATGTTCTCTAAAACTGATCAATTAAGAATGCTTTAATTTAAAACAAACAATAACACAGTCAGAAAAGAAAACAAACTACATAGCTGCCCTTTCAGGTTAGGCTAATAAAGTTTTTTCAGTCTTTTCCTATTGGGATAAAGGAAGATGTATTTAGGCGAAGTCCAAATGAAAAGAGGCTATATCTGCATATGTGATGCAGGAGATAAATGAAGAGACAAGCTTGTACCATCTATTCCAGTGGAGTCCTGGGGATATTCTTACCGATTCTGATTGAAGGTAGAGGGCAGAAATAGAAAGTCCCTCATATTTAAAGCTATGGATGGGCTAGGTGAGGTGTAGGAGACAAGGCATAGGTCTCATATAAGGGATAAAAAAGAGATCGCAGATGACAAAGATGGAGGGGTAGCAATAATGTATGGATGAGCGCTTTAGAGAAATTTAAATAGAATATGAGCTATTGAAATAGTTTTATACACAATTTAAGTACCAATTTAAAGTTTAACAAAATTTGCACCACTGCTCAAAACTTCTCCTCCAGTGCAAAGAGCTACCTCATCACCTTCCAGCAACATCCTACCTATACTTCATGATTCAAGGGAATACTGTCCCCACTAAGAAGCCTTGATCAGCTTGACTGCAAGGGAAATCTGCACTGCCTCTGTATGCTAGGGCTGTAATGCTGTCTCTACCCTGCCCAACTCAAGGGGCCATTGATTTAAACCCTCTCTTGACAACATCTTCTAATCCCTTCACCCTATGTTCACTCACTCCGAAAGCCAGCAAATGGTCTTGAACGAAGAGGCACAGATGTGAGTATCTGCTGCGGGGGTGAGAGAGGTAGCTGAACAGATATTGAGAAAGACGTGGAATGACATTCACACCTCGGCGGAGGTTGAAAGCAATACATTTTTAGACATGACCAGGTGTGGTTGTGGGTAAAGAGGTCCACACTTGGATCTAATAGGCTTTAATCTCCTACCTTCCTGGTTTTGAATTCTAGCTCTATCGCTTCCTACAAGCTGCAGGTCACAAACTCAGCTGTGCACAAGATACAACGTTCCTTATTACTATGTCTTCCCTGCTTCCCCAGAGCTGTGTCCATGCTGTGAGGGGCTTACTTGGTACCAAGGCATCAGCAGACAGCCAGGGCTGCGGGTGGGGCCTCTGCTCCTGGGTGATTCTACCTGTCCTCACTGGCATCCCGGTAAAGAGTTTTTGTTTCTATGTGGTTTTCTGTCTAATCCACACGCAAGGCTGTGTCGGGCCAGTTTGCCTAAGCCCCCCTTCTCCCAAGTCTACCCTGAGACATGGAACCTCAGAGTCCACCAAAGGTGGTCCAGGTCCCTTTGCTTTCAGATCCCCTTGAACTGTACATGTTTTCTTCTTGCTGCCAAGGGCTCAGCTTGAGGGAGAGGAGGACAGAGATCGATGTCAAGGTCTCCACTTCCAGAGTCCACTCTTCCTTCCTCCCTCTTCTCTTCCCTCTTCCTGGGAATATGTTTGAGTCTTGGTTTGGAGGGGAGGGAGGGATTGATCATGAGGTGCTCATCATTCAATGCATCTGGCCCTCTCAGCCTAGGCTTTTGAGACTCAAAAGCCAGTAATTGGTTGATATTCATTGTGCCATCCCTTCTCAGAGCAAATAAGAATATTTTAGCTGAATGTGCGGTGGGGGAGGACCACTCCCCACTGGAAGACCACTCCCAGGCTCAATTATTTGCAAGGAGCACTGATAGGAATCTTCATAAAGTTGTACTCGTGGCTATGATGCGTTAGAATGAAAAATGCATACAAAGCAAAAGGTACGTGGGAAATCAAGTGCAAGCATCCAAGACTCCTTTCCCAGTGGAGTCACACAGGTTGTGCTTAATTCCCCCAACAATGGGTTGTGAATACCCATGTGAAGTGTCGTCTACAAGGGAAGCTCATTAGAGAGTCAGTGCCCAAGGATTTTGTTGGGGGCTGGTCACGCAGGCACCCTCTGCCTCGCAGGCACCAAAATCCAAGACTCCCAGAAGGAAAGCAGGTGTTCGGCAGAAACCACATTGTTCGTACAAATAGTTTAGACACAGTGAGGCCGCTCTCTTCAGTGAAAGTGGTGGGAACCTCCCAAAATCCGAGTTACCAGACAACGGCCAAGGGCCAACCTTGTAAGCAGGCTGAGAGGAAGACCAGGGGATAAGCCTGAGTTAATATTTCAGAATATTATTTTGCCACAGATTTGTTACTCCCAGTTTATGGAAAAGCAAACAGAAGCTAGGAGAAGTAGAGGAACTGTTAAAAACAAACAACCAAAAAAGCAGTAAAGCTTATATGTAAAATTCCTAATTGCTCACCATTCCTGCCTCTATTTCCTGTCCCTCACCTTGTTTTTACCCTTATATCCCATCCTGCATCAACTTCGTTACTTGTTCTTTAATCATTCTTTCAAATCTCCTTCAACCTTTTTCTATAGAAAACGCGCTGAATTACTTGAGTGTTCTTTCCGGCCCCCTTCACCACCCCCCTGAGCTCCTGGAAGGTAGTTATGTCCTCTTGCTCATCCTCATAACCTAAGTCAATGAGCAATAGCATCTGTGAAAGGAAAAGCATTTCAAGATCAGAAACACAGTACCTCTGAGAGCACTCAGAGCATACCTGAGTCGTCAACACAGAAGAGCATACCTGAATATCGTCAAGGCCGGGTGACAGCTGGTGATGCCACTTTCTCCACCTGACCTGGCGTTCCATTTAGTCCCCAGTCCATCTTCTCATATGTGGGGCTCAGCAAGACTGTCCATTGAGTCATCCATTTATTTGAGAGGTCTGTCCTTAAATGAGAGAAGTGCCCCGGGTGTAGGTGCATTGATCAGCAGCTGGCTGCGTCCAGGACAGAGGCTAAGGAGAGGAGAGCCAGAAGGAAAAAAGCAAGAGTTGTAGTTTTTTAATTTTATTTCTTTCTTTTTCTATTCTTTTTAAAATTCTTTTCCCATTCAGGTAATTACAGAATATTGAGCAGAGTTCCCTGTGCTATACAGTAGGTCCTTGTTGCGTATCTACTTTAAATATAGCAGTGTCCATCCCAAACTCCCTAACTATGCCTCTCCCCGACCCTTCCCCCGCAGTAACCATAAGTTCATTCTCTAAGTCTGTGAGTCTGTTTCTGTTTTGTAGATAAGTTCATTTGTATCCTATTTTTTTTAGATTCCGCATATGAGTGATATCATATGATATCTGTCTTTCTCTGTCTGACTGACTTCACTTAGTATGATAATCTCCAGGTCCATCCATGTCGCTGCAAATGGCGTTATTTCATTCTTTTTTAAAAAGCAAGAGTTATCAAAAGACTCCTATAAATCATGAGCTGCAAGTGACTGCTCCCCTGGCTTGACCTGGCGGCCACTGCCCTCTGGAATCCTATGTTCACACCCTGCACTTCCAAGGGACCATCACCTGTCTGGACACCTGAACCGGTGTCAGCACACGAGTAACACACAGGGGCCCTGATTTCTCAGCGAAGAGAAACCAGGAGCAGAGGTTTACCTTCACAAACAGTAGGCAGTCGCACACGATGACGAGTGACCAGAGTAATAGGTAACCAGTAGATTTAAAGGAAACATCAGTAATATATGTAGTGTGCATCCAGGAGAGGGAGCAAATTGTTGGCTGGAGAATTTTCTTTCTAATTAAACAAGTAATGTATGCCTGCATTTAGTCCTATAAATGAAAATGTATTCACCACAGAGGCATGACTCCTATTAGGCCCTCCTGTACATAAACTGTATGGGTGATTACCACTGATTACTGAACTATTAGAGACTTGTATGTGGAGTGGCTTGATTGGAGCATGCCTGGCTCCTGAAAGGGCTCCCATGTGCTTTGCCTGAATTGTGGGGAATCAGCAGGGCTTCACATTGCCTGGCAATTCAATTGTAGGTTTGAGTAGTTGCAGGTTGGGGGATGTAGATGCACACCATCAAATGGAATGCTTTCTTTACTCGGGTCAGAGAAAGGGAAAAGATGTCCGTGGTGTCAAGGAGGCCTCAAGAGCCTCTTACCTTGAGTGCAGAGCCTGTGTGCAGACCCACCTGGCAGGTACCTCCCCAGATCACTGAACGATGCCTTTCCAGTGGACTCAGAGACTATGGTCACTTTTACTCTGTATCATTCAGAAAAATCACACCTGCAGCCTAAGCTGTTCCCTCTAGACATTTGTATCTCTTCAGAAATCACAAATGGAGGTAGACCAGGGAAGTAAGCTAAGGTCACCCGGGCTTTCACGACCACGCCTCTCCTTCCTGACCTGCAGACAGGCTCTGCAAGCTGCCTCTGACCACATCTTCTCCTTCCAACTCATTCACTCCCTCTTTGCTCTTCCTCTGACATGGACTCTGGCTCTCCAACACTTACATTTCCTTCCATCCAAAACACGTGTGCTACCCCTATGTTCACAGCAGCACTATTCACAGTTGCCAAGACATGGAAGCAACCTAAGTGCCCATTGACAGATGAACGAATAAAGATGTGGTACATATATACAATGGAATACTACTCAGCCATAAAAAATGAAAGAATGCCATTTTTAGCAACATGGATGGATCTAGAGATTATCATACTAAGTGATGTAAGTCAGAAAGACAAATACCATATGATATCACTTATATGTGGAATCTAAAATATGACACAAATGAGCTTCTCAATGGAACAGAAACCAACTCACAGACATAGAGAACAGACTTGTGGTTGTCAAGGGGGAGGGGAGGGATGCAGTGGGAGTTTGGGGTTAGCAGATGCAAACTATTATATATAGGATGGATAAACAACAAGGTCCTACTGTATAGCACAGGGAACTATGTTCAATATCCTGTGATAAACCATAGTGGAAAAGAATATTTTTAAAAAAGAATGTATATGTGTGTATATATATATACATACATATATATATATAACTGAATCACATTTCTGTACAGCAGAAATTAACACAACATTGTAAATCAGCTATACTCCAATTAAAAAATAAATTAAAAACAAAAATGTGAGGTACGCAAAGGGCCACACATATGAAATAATCAGAATACACAAATGCATAGTGTCTCAGTCAGCTCAGCCTACTATAACAGAATACCATAGACTTGGTGGCTTTAACAACAAACACACTTCTCCCAGTTCCGGAGGCTGGGAAGTTCAAAATAGAGTGCTAACAGGTTCCACGTCCAGTGAGAACTCACTTCCTAGCTTGCAGGTAACCAGCTGCCTTCTCACTGTGTCCTCACATGGCCAACACATCAGAGAGCCCTCATCTCCTCCTCTTCTTATAAGGACACCAATTCCATCATGGGGGCCCCACCCTCATGACCACATCTAAACTGAATTACGTCCTACACAGACGTGGAGAACAAACTTAAGAACAAGGGGAGAAAGCTGAGGGTGGTGGTGGGATGAACTGGGAGATTGGGATTGACATATATACACTAATATGTATAAAATAGATAACTAATAAGAACCTGCTGTATAAAAGTAAAATAAAATAAAATTCAAAAAACAAAGCAAAAAAATAAAATAAATAAAAATGAATTACGTCCTAAAGGTCCCACCTCCTAATATCATCCCATTGAGGGTTAGGGTTTCAGCACACGCGTTTTAGGAGGACACAAAAAAACAATCCACAACACACAGAGACAGAAAGCAATTTTGTCATCGCTAAGGATTGGGGGAAGGATTAGGAACTCCTTAAAGGGTACAGTTTCCTTCTGGGGTAATGAAAATGTTCTGGAACTAATCAGAGGCAAAGGTTGTATAACATGGTGATTGCACTTAATGCTACAGAATCGTATACTTTAAAATGGTTAATATAGTAAATTTTGTTATGCATGCTTTACCATCACCACCACAACGAAACGCTTGTCCTAACGTGGGATTAGTTTACATGATTAAAACAATTAGGGTTTAACTGTGAGTGGCTGATAATCCTATGCTTTTAATCAGTTTTGCCAAAGTCTGAACCCAAAGGATCAACTAGCAGTAGGAATTTCACAGGTATTAGAATCGATAGTCCAGAGTATCTCTCGTTTTTGACCTTCAATTACACCATCACACCACAGTCACTATACCACTGCAGAGGCTCACTGTTTGGTTTATATATAAATTATGTGAGAATATATTTTCTCTCTCTCAGGTTTCTGGGTTGGTAGGAAGGGCATTTTTATGGGCAATTGTTGCTGGTTAATTCAACAAACTCAGTCTTAACAGGACTTGTCCTTCCCTCTGAATTACTAAATCAAGGATCTGTCTCCATCCAGCCAGTGACACCTGCTCTGCTCCTCTTGGATTGAAACTTACCCCTTTATACACAGACACCCACTCCCTTCCCTCTCTTCCCATAGTCTCATTCCTCCCCCATCAGCCCCATCCCTACCTACACCCTCCTTTAAACCCGTCAGAGCACATTTCTCAAATCATTACAAACAACTTTTTCATACAAATAGATAATGAATACATGTCAGAATTTTATTTACCTCTTTACTGAGGAAAACAGCAGAATGACAGGACTGATTTGATGGAATATGAGAAATCAGGATTTATACAATCCATGGGGAAAAGAGGGCTGAAGTAAGACTGCCAAGGTAGGTACAAGACTAGTTAATGTCCTACAGGGTAATAAAACCTTTGGGCTTGTCTTCTTCTTTTCCAAGCAGAAAAAAAGGAAAATCATCATGCCTCACCGGTTTTCTGCAAATTGGCCTGTAACTGTATAGGACTGTGAAATGTCTGAGCCTAAATCAGTTTTTGGTCAAAGCCAGTTACAAACCCAAGAGAGTCAGATGACCCTCCTGTGGACATATTAGAAAAAGCTCTAATATGGCACTGAAAGTTCATGTTACCATCTTTTTGGCCTTATTTCCAAGTTTTGCATTTTTTTTTTTTGAACAAAGCTTTGCCATATGTTTTTTTTTTTTCTTTTTTTTTTTTTGATGTAACAACCTGACTCAGCCGCGGTCCCCAGCTACAATCAAACACGAATCTAGGTGTTGCTCATCAGCTGACTTTAAGTAAGGGATGTTATTTTGGATAATTTGGGTGAGCCTGATTCAATCCATTGGAAAGCCATAAAAGCAGTGCTGGGGCTTCCCAGGGAGAGAAACAGTTCCTCCGGGGAACTACGGCTTCAGACTGTCCATGACCCTCCCTCCCTGATGGCATGCATGCCCAGTGGATTTTGGACTTAGCCAGCCACCACAATCACATAAGCCAATTTCTTGTAATAAATTAATAAAAATATATCCTCCCTACTGGTTATGTTTTTCTGGTTGAATCCTGACTGATACACTTCTTTTGTGTGATGTAAATCCATTGTTCTTCTAAGAGCAAACTCCCATCTTCACAAAGTAGAACCAAGTATCTTCCAAAAAGTAGGTATTCTTTAAATGTCTGCTGGTTCACACCAACCAGGAAATATCCTCTACTACCAAGTCTCAAGAGATGGGTCAGTTGGTACTTAATGAACAAAAGCTGACCAAACAGAAATTGACTTATACTGTCCAGAGGAAAGAATAATGACTCTTTTTTCCTTGAATGAGAAGAGGCATTAACAAAGTCTCCCTCCTTGACCAAACTCCAGTCAGGGTTCCTTAAGCTTGCTTCTTGACTAGACCTAGTCCTTGCCAGCCAAGCCCACTTTTAGCAAAGAAACCTGCTAAGACAGCTTTTTGAGAATCCCCTACCCTTGATACTCAACCAAGTTCCTCTTCCAAAACCCTTGAAACCTAACCAAGTTCCTCTTAATAATTTTCCATGCACTCCCTCACCGGGCGCAGTGGCTATGCATCCCCACTGTCCCTGTTGTATTTGGAATTGAGTTCAATCTCTCTCCCCCATTGCGATAGTTTTGAATAAAGTCTTCCTTGGCATTTTAAACAACTTTCAGAATGATTTTTCTGTAACGGTACTAAAAAATGTCTGCCCTTACCTCGTGAGGTTCCCTTTATGTCTCCATCAGAACAAGAGGTGTGATTTTCTCTAGCATCACTACCATGCTGAGAGAAGAGGGCACATTCCTTAATAATGACAACACAGCACGTATTGAATATTCACTTTTGCCAGGCTCTGTCTTGAGTATTTTACAAGGATTATCTCCTCGCCCCATACTTCTGCCCAGACTTTTAGTAGTCCCTGCCTGCAACTGACACCATGAGCTCAATATCCTCATCTGGTTTGTCTATTGATCTTGATACTCTGGGAATTCACCACATTTTCTTGCTAGCATCATGAATATCCAGCAACGTGAATATCCATGTCCGTGGTGTTTCAGTACTTGGACTTTCTCATCTTGAAGTGGATCAAGTTTGCCTTTGGTTCCTTCAGCCATACCAGCAGGCCCCGGTGCCCTATTCTAGGTATCATTCTCCACAGGAATCCCAGGCCTTCAGGAACTCACTACTGTTAAACTCTGGCTAAAGGATCTATTCTATATCTGCGTTTACCTACGTGTGACTCTCAACTCCAGAGGTTGGCATTTGAAACACCTCTCTCATTGAGGGTGTTAAGGCTTGGTTTTCTTCTTTAGGCACTCCAGGTACCAGATGAGAGGTTTAGGGGCAGTATTGTTTCAAAGGTAGGAGAGGAAGACTTTGCCAGGGCACAGGAAAGCTTGCTCTGGACAGTTAATCCCATCTCCATATGCTGACATCTGCAGAGCATAGAAGTCACAGACAGACAAATCAATATGCGAACATCTTTGGAAAAGGGATAATCACTGATTACTGTGCAGAAGTGTTTAGGTATGAACGAAAGTTGATTTATGTTAAACTTTTACCCCTATAACTATTTTGATGCCATGACCTTGGTCCATGACACATCAGCCTGGGCCCAGCTGACTTGATAAAAGAAATGGACTCAGAGATGCAAGAGCCTTTCTGTCACTTTGCGGTACTCTGAAGGTCTCTGGGAAAGTGGCCATGGAGACACTCAGGGTCCTGACAATAACTCCATCCAGGTGCTAAGATGGGATCCCACGCCCCACACACCAACACCTGGCAGAGGCCATCTGTAAACCAAGCAGCAGGTCAACAGGAAAAATCATTTAAACCCATACTCATAAATAACATCAACAAGAGCAGTGCCTCTCACTCACCAGACAGAGCCCCCATCCTGGATTGAAGAGCTCAGTAAAGAGTC
Source organism: Monodon monoceros (assembly GCF_005190385.1). Classification (NCBI taxonomy): domain Eukaryota; kingdom Metazoa; phylum Chordata; class Mammalia; order Artiodactyla; family Monodontidae; genus Monodon; species Monodon monoceros. Next base: position 75,437,020 of record NW_021703769.1, on the reverse strand, counting down.
CAAGATGATCAAGCACTTGCCAGCAGGTCCTCCTGGAAAGCTCTTCTTCCTGGGGCTGGAATGGCTCCCAGCAGCACAACTACAGCTGCACAGCCTGCTTTTTAACGAAGGCTTCCGAGGCAGAGAGCAAGCCAGGTGGGCCTGTCCGACCCACTTAGCCCAGGTGGGACCGGCACCGGGCATGTCAAGGTTCTGTAATTAACCATTCACTGCTGCCTTCCACAAACTAAAGCTGTAATTTCCCAAGACTATCCAAGGTGACACAGGCTCCTCTTCTAAAGGCATTAATTAGGAACATCTCATTCCCTGTGGCAGGGGTGGAGCAGATCTTTCCAACTGGAGTGTGTATTTATTTAGAGCTATTACCACATAATATTTACAAGATACTTAACATGCATTAATTACCCTGTAATGAACTCTATGGCTATAATATCCATGTTCTGTCAGGACTGTAAAATGCACCCCTCCCCCCTCACCAAACACACACTTTTTAAAGATCACCTTGGGGGGAAGAAAAAGAAAAATTAAATTTAATTGCATGCCCATTAAATGCTTATTTTTAATAGAAAACTTGCAAATGATGTGAAAATGCAAAACAGGGTACACAGTAAATCAAAGGCAGATAACACTTCTAGACGCACTCTACTGTTTTTATGAGCATGTTTTACAATCCATTCATTATGCTGTCTGTCCTTTTGAAAGCTGGTTATTATACAGCTCATACAAAGAAACATGTGAATGGCTGTGCAACAAGCCATGAAAATCAGCACAAAACTGAACATTTCTGCTGTTATTTGAATCCGCCTCCCTCAAATCTCTGCCTGGAGAATTCTTACAGGAGGCTCATCCTTGTAACACCCACTCAAAGCCTTGTATCAAGGAGAGAGAGGGGAAGACTTGCCATGCAGTTCATGATTCAAGATGGCGGTTATCCAAAGAATGTACAGCTGCTGTCCTAAGTCTTTAGGTGGTGGCGTTTTCTCTGGAGGCTAAGAGATGAAGTAAGGAGATCAGGCTTGCACAGAATGATCCGCCTCTTAGAATCCCAGGTCACCCCCTGTATATTCCTCCCCCAAGATAAGTCATCTTTATGTTACCCAGGGCATATCACCATCCAGGCTATCTTTCAATCATGGGAGCATCCTAACCCATTGAGCAGAGTTGAACTGATTCAGTTTTCAGGAAAACCTTCCTAATTTAAGACAAAATCTTGTTTCTCTATGAATTCCACTCCTTTGTTCTAATGTTGGCCTCTGGGCATAAAAGACTTTACTCCGTCTTTTACTTGCTCAGCTTTTCAGTATTTTGTAACAGGCATCTAATGCCTGAGAGAGTTCAACTTTTTGGTGGTGTGAAGAATGTCTTTACCTTGTTAGAGGTCATGGGCAAAATAGGTAGGGTTACTTGGAAATTTACCTATGGATAAATAGAGAAACCTGAGCTTCCAGACCCATGGCTGTTCACAGTGGGCCTCCTTTGCTAGGATTCCCCACTGCCCACCCATAAGATGGAGGTGTCTGTCTCCCTTTCAGATTCTTGAATTGTCTCTTTGGTGGCAGTCACCTGCCTGGAGTCTATCCCAGTACATTTGTGCATTTCCTAGTTACAGCTTCCAGTTTATGATAAATGCAGGGAGCTTCTTTTATAGAGCCTACAACTCCTGACAAGCATGCAATAAAAGTATGAAATGAACATCTTATTCCAAGAGAAGGATTATAGACAAGAGGACTAGTTGACACGAGTACATGCTGTAAATGATCCAAACAAGAGGAAAATTGAATACATTTCCTAGGTAATGCCCAAACATTGCTTATTTTATGCTGCTGAAAAAATGTGAAAATTATATATTGAATTGTCTCTTACTCACAAAAAGAAATACCATGGCATAATATTGACATCCCTTTGGGTTGTATTTCTTGGAGCATGAAATTGACAGCATTTATTCAACAAACATATATTGACATCCATTTTGTACCAGATACCATGCTAGATGCTGGGGCAGGACAGCTGTGGATACTGCCCTAGAGGTATTCATGAAGGATACAGATATAGAATGATTATAATGTATTGTGTGCTATCATCAAGCCACTTCTGATTTGCCAAGAAACCACAGAGAGGAGAGTAACCAACTCAACCTGGCACAGCTGAGGAAACCTTGCAGAGGCAATGATAGGCCAGCTGGGTATGAAAGGGCAATTACGATTTACAGAGCAGATAAGGGTAGGAAAGACAGTCCATGCAGAAAAAGCAACTAGTCAAGGCCGGTAGAGTGAAAGAACATGGCAAATTCAACAACAATGCTAGTCCGTTTATGATGGAAATTTAGGGGCACGTGAGCAAGCAGAGGAGGAACCGGCTGATAAAGTAGTTTGGGTTTATGTCATGCAAGGCCTTAGATGCCTTGCTGAGGCGTTTGAGGTAAATAATGGAGGAGATATGGAACAATTTGAATTTGTTTTTGTTTTGGGGGGGTTTTTTTGCGGTACGTGGGCCTCTCACTGTTGTGGCCTCTCCCGTTGCGGAGCACAGGCTCCGGACGCGCAGGCTCAGCGGCCATGGCTCACGGGCCCAGCCGCTCCGCGGCATGTGGGATCTTCCAAGACCGGGGCACGAACCCGTGTCCCCTGCATCGGCAGGCAGACTCTCAACCACTGCGCCACTAGGGAAGCCCTCAAAAAAAATTTTAATGAAAAAAATTTCTTAGCACAGAAGGGGACTCTGGAAGTCTCCTCCTGTCCTGGATATTAACCTTTGTAGCTGTTAGAGGTAGGGCAGCTGGTAGGTGATGCAGGGGAGGGATCATAGTAACAGAAAGGCGCTTGGTAAAGGCAGCGACTGTCAATCACGTGGGCCGATTGTCATCTTACGGACAGAAGCATTAAAATTATCATAATGCCCTGACATTAAGGTTTTCATAATTCATTAATGATGAGATTATTCATGTTGTGCCATTTGGGTGTACCTGATCCACCCCACAGTGCCGTTCCCTTCCTGTCCTCTGTCCAGAAGACCCCACGCCTAAATACAACCAGCTTGACCAGAGAACCTGAAAATCTCCATCCTGTTTAGACTCAGTTCTTTACTCAAATATGGATTATTTAATTATATGTGGCTACACACAGTGTTCAAGTCTGGTTTTTCCATTCTGAAAAATCACTTTCCACATCCTTGTACCTGGTACTTAATATGCAACAATAAATATTTTACTAAGAGAATGGAAGCATGGCAAGGAGGAAAGACACTGGAATAGAAAACTGAGCGATCTGAGTTGTGGTCCAGACCACTGCACAAGCAGATTATTTGTTAAGTTACTTCCTTTCCCTAAACCTCAGCTTCCTGACCTCTGAGATGAAAATATATAAAAGCTTCATTATTCTCAGCCTTTACTAGGACGGATTAAATAAGAAAAGAGAGGCAGAAAGCCAACAATCCGGTGATTTCACAGTCCTATCCAAAACGTCTGCTACCTTCTTCAGAAGTTTCTGGAAAATCCAGGTGGGGGCTCCACTTCAAGTGAGTGGGAGTTGATTTATGATTTAGTCCAAGGGCCATGAGAAACTCAAGGGTCTAAATTGCTGTTTCCTTGAAATTATTCCATTATTTCACATTTCACGCGAACTCACGTGAAATGAGGCAAAAGCCGGCTCTCATGGAAACCCCAGTGAAGCAAAACTGCTGATTCTCACGAGCCTCCAACACGTGCCTGATGAATCTGCTGACACCACCTAAACCAGAGCCTCTCACAAGGTTAACAGGAGCCCATCAACAGGGGGGAAGATGGAAAAGTGTCTCCTGACCTACATTCTGGGAGCCAACCCAGGTCATTTTTCTATCAGTCTCTGAAAACAGACTCAGCCTGATGTCGCACCCTGGTGTCAACCTCCCCAAAGTGAAAGCTGAAACTTCAATGCTTAGTATTTAAGTTTTAGTCTTTTAGAACGTTTCAGATGATGCCAAACAGTCAAGGGTATTTTAAGGCCTCCAGAGAAGGGGCAGGGGTGTCGTTAGGGGAGCAATGAAAGATAAGCAGCATTTCTTGAGAAATGCCACGCGATGGTTGTACTTTACATGTGACGCCTTGTTTAAACCTACCCTCAGAGTCAGTAGTTTATAGCTGAGGAAACAGAGCCTTAGAAAGAGATTAAAATGTATATATTCTCAGATTCTTAACTGACTTAATCAAGAGCAGCTGGTATCATCCAGAAAGGAACGTGCAGATCATTTTGGAACCTGATTTAAAATGCCAGTGAAGTTTTTGTCCATTCTTTCTTTTCTGCTAGGTAAGATCACATTTTGCAAACTCTTCTGTAGAGGTTAGCAACATTTCAGGGGTATTTGCTAAAGATCTATCACGTTATTCAGAGGGAATAAAGAAAGGAGACCAAAGGTTTCTGATGCACTGTGAACTCTCATGAGACTTTTAGGAAACAGGACTTTCAGGAAGTGGACTTTTAGGAAAGAGGAAATGGACTTGGGCTTTGAGGAAAGTGGATTTTCAGGAAAGAGGAAGTGGGCTTTCAGGAAAGCAGAAATGCAGCTGGGAAATTTTCGCAGGTAGGGTGTCACAGTAAAAATTGTAAAATTGTTAAGAAACAGGTATAAAACGGACACAACTTTGGAAATCTCAGCTTTTACAAAAACCCCGAGTCTTTTGCCAACAAAACCATGTGGGGTAAAGAACTGGAGGAAAATAATACAGTGCTGCAATATTAAGATTAGGACTTTTTCACCTACAAAATGGGTGTTAGAAAAGTTGTCCTTCACCTGCTGAGGATGACTTATAAGAGGGGCGCCATGCCTCTGTGGTGGGCTACATCATCCTCCCTGATAGGCTGCACATTCCTGGTCCATGAGTCGGGAGAGGGGCTTCCAGAAAGTGTGGGAGAAGAGATGTGCTTGGTGGTAGGCAGTGGAGACTCTCTTCCCTTCTTTCAAGATTTGAGTCAACCTGGAAGGGAGGATTCTGAGCTGCTCAGGAGAAGCCCTTGGGCAGTGCTACTGTAGATAAACACACGTCCCTGACTGCCTGGGTTTTCTCAAAGGGACGGTAACTGTGACAAGGAGGCGATTTGAGAAAGCTCAGTGACAGCTTTGTGAGCTGCCTGTACTACTCTTTGACCAAAACCCAAAAGACGGAGACGGAGGTGGGGAGGAGGGAGAGGGGGAGGAGACAGCAGTTAGGTTAGCTTTGCCAAATCAGCACGATGAGCCTACTACAGAAAGCTGAAACCAGAGGGTGAGCAGAAGATATATCAAAACCAGGTTTCTGTAGGAAAAGGGGCAGCGTATAGCCAGGTTTATGAATGAAGCTGGCCAGATGGGAGGTGCCAAATCAGAGCACAACGCTTATGTAAGCCCAGTCCTGGTGCCCAAACCCAAAGTCAAAGAGAAACTGACACTTTGCCTTCAACTCTTTTTTTTTTTAAGTTAGTTGCGGCATGCAAACTCTTAGTTGAGGCATGCATGCAGGATCTAGTTCCCCGACCAGGGATCCAACCCGGGCCCCCTGCATTGGGAGTGTGGAGTCTTACCCACTGGACCACCAGGGAAGTCCCTTTACCTTCAACCGTTTAAATGGAAACATTTTTTCCCCAGGAAAGCATATTATTAGATCCAGTAGAATATCCAGGCTTTTATCTCTTGTACTGATCCACACAACTGCCCATTCACCTATAATCACCATTCCCCTACTCTCGTGTTTCTGGTTATCTATTGCTGCATCATGACCCACGCCAAAGTATGGTGATGTAAAATGACCATTTTATTTTGCTCAGCCTGTGCGTCAGGAAGACAGCAGGGTGCAGTGGGAATGGTTTGCGTCTACTCCATGATGCCTAGGGCCTCAGCTGGGATGACTCAGATGGCGGCGGTGGGGGGGCGGGGGGGATGACCTCTGAGGGCTGGAATCATCTGGAAGCTCTTCACTCACATATCTGGTACCTGGTCTGGAATGACTCTGGCTGTCATTGGTGGCAAATGTTGTTCCAAATGTGGCCTCTCATGTCTTGGGCTTCCTCATAGCATGGTGACCTCAGGTTGGTCAGTGGTGGCTCAGAGATCCAAGAACGAGTGTTTCAGCAAACAAGATGAGAGCTACCTGACACAGTGTCACTTCCATTGTACTCTATAGGTCAAAGCAGTCACAGTCCTGCCCAGATTCCATAGGAGAGTATGGAAGAACTTGTGGCCATGTTTTAAAATTGCCACTCTTCTCTTCTTGGGCATCTCTCTTGCCCTGTCTCTTCATGCCAAGATTTTGACTCTTCTCTGAACCCTTTCGTCTTGACATATCTGTATATGCATCTCCTGCATTCTTCCTCAGACATGATTCTGTTTTCTTTATTTCCAAAAGCTATGGGTAAATGGTCCCCAGGTTTGTATGACTTGGGCTGGCCTCAAGTTGATCTATGCTAAGTTTATTTATACTAAGTCCTGTGCATACATTATCTTATTGGATCCTTATTAAAACTCCCTGATGAAGGTATAATTATTTCCTCATTTAAAAAGTGAGGAAACAGAAGCTTGGCGAGATTAAGTAATTTGTCCAAGGTTCCACAACTAAGTAAGTGGTAGAACCTCAATTTAAACGCTCAGTCTTAATCACCAGGCTACACACTTCTCTCACCAGCGCTGTTCAGTGAATACTTCCAGCTCTGCATACCTAAGTGTGCAGAATAGGATTATATGTTCTGCCATCCCTGCAACATAGTTGGTTGGGGCCACGTAACCAGTACTGGTCAGTGTGAATGGCAAGCAGAGGTAACTAATGTCATTTCTGGGGCAAGCATTTCACAGCTGGTGCAAGACCCTCCTCTGGAGCTTTGTTGTTCCTCAAGCACTGAGACTGGAATTATTTGAGGTGGTGGCCGCTCAAATAATGAGTCCCCGGGTGACTACAATGAGCAGAGCCCCCTTCCATCCCACCGGGGACATGTAGCATGAGTGAGAAAACTTTGTGGTTTTAAGCCACCGAGTACTGAGCTATTACGCAGTATTATCTGGATTATATTATCTAACTGACTATATCATCTCTTTGAACTTCAGTGTCCCCGACTATGAAATGGGATAATAATTACTACCTAAAGGGACTACGAGAGCTTTTGGAAACAGTATCTTTGTGTCAAATATCTTGTTCAGGTTTTAAGCCAAAATAGGGCAGTTCTCACTCTTACAGATAAGGAGAGTAAGTTCTCACCCTCACAGATAAGGAGAGTACAAGGGCACTGAGTGGACGGGGACTAGGTGAGCTCAGCCCTACTCACGTGGACAGCCCAAAGGCCCACCCCACCCATTGGAGAACCGCCCCCCATTAGCACCCTCTCTGGGACTTGTCGGATGCCAGCAGGGTGGCTCCTGGCTGAAGGACGTAAGAGAGAAGGCGGAGAATGGGGAGAAGCAGAAATATTATGAGTGTGATATTTGCCAGGATAAGATTTAAGCCAGTAGGTAAAACAGAACCAACAGAGAATAGAACCAACCGCTTCTCTGCTGTTCTCCCCGAATTTTGGTCACAAGAATAACTTTATGGAACTGAGGTTCCCCAAATCGATTTCTTTCATAACCAAGTAACAACCAGGTAGGAAAATCATGTTTTAAATGCTGAGCTTCATTTCCTTCTAGATGAGGAATTTCAGAAACATCCCCTAGTAGGAACCAAGGAAGTGCCTCTTATTCAAATGGATGCCAGTCTATGATTGTCCAATTATTCACTGCATTCTGCCTTTGATGGCCCAGATGTTCTCAATTTCTTGTAATAAATTCTTTCGTCTGAAAAGTCGTTCTACTCAGAAATGCAAAATCCTCTCCAGTTCGCCGGCTTTTTTTTTTTTTTTGAGCTGGGATAATTGGCCTTCAATTTGCTTATTGTTTTGCAATAGAAAGCCCAAGTTTAATTTCGTTTCTGTAAACCTGTAGACAAGAGCTGAACATCCCACCATTTAAGTCGTTCTCATTACAATCTACTTTGGCTCTGCCCACCCCCATCTCTACCATCAGGATGAGATTACGGGAAAAACTTTTTTTTTTCCTCCTTATTTTTCTGCTTAGAAAATGAAAGAATTGTTTCCCGATGCAAAATATTTAAATTTGAGTCAATCACGATATCTCTTCGGTCCCCTTCTATTCTCGAAGAAAGCAAATGTACTTATTAGCATACGTAATGATTGATCAGTTGATTAACAATCTTTAGTCACCAATCTAATCACACCAGCCAATAGTTATTGAGCTCCTTACGGTGATCCCATAAACCATGTAAAGCCCTGTGGGAGATACAGACATGTATTAGGTAAGTTGCTAATCCACGGGTCTATTTCTGGAGGTTGGGCATGTTCATAATAAAAATATAACAAATTACCCGTAATAGATCAATTTGCTCACTCAAAAGAATTACTTGAACAAACATTGAGTAAATACTTTACCATGGTTAAATACTAGGAGATCAATTTTTTTACCTGTCTTTACATTTCCATTTTTTGTGGCATTAATAAAACCCCCTTTCTTTTTTCTCTAAATGGTTTTGTATTCAAGTCCATGTCCTGCATTAAACAAATTTCACTTCACAGGGTTGAGGAAACTGAATTGTCTGATATGTCTCTGACATGTGTTCTAGACTACAGCACAGAGAAACAATGTCCGTTAGTGGTTGTAGCACTGGGCCTGGAATCAGACAAGCTGGGTTCATATCTGTAGTTATGTGCTTCGGGTGTGGCCTTGGTCAAGTCAGTTATTCCTAATACCCCAGTTTCCCTATCTGTGATGATTAATCTTATGTGTCAACTCGACTGGGCCACAGGGTGCCCAGATTAAAAATTATTCTGGGTGTGTTGATGAAGATGTTTCTGAATGAAATTAACATTTGAACCAGCAGACTGAGTAAAGCAGATTGCCCTCTCCAATGTGTGTGGGCCTCATCCAGCCAGTTGAAGGCCTGCCTGAATAGAACAAAAGGCAGAGGAAGAAAGAATTCACTCTTCTCTGTCTGTCTTCAAGATGAGACACTAGTCTTCCGCCTTCAGACTCAGACTGAAACTATACAATCAGCTCTCCTGGGTATCCAGCTTGCCAAATGTAGATCTTGGGATTTCTCAGCCTTTTCTGAGCCAATTCCTTATAATATATAAGGTTCGGTTTCTCTGGAGAACCCCAGCAGATACACTGTCTATAAATTTAGCATAATAAGACATAAATCATTAAATGCTATAATATAGAGAGGATACTTAGAACAGTGTCTAGCACAAGTTAATGCCTCTGTAAATATTCACTGCTATTCATGGTGCATAGAGCTTTCTGACCATTTATATCCAAAGATTGTCTCTCCACTGACAATGCCCTCATCTTGGACTCCACCTTCCAAAGACAGAACTGATGCTTCTTTGAAGCACTTAGATGATGTATTCATTTTCCCCTTTTGTTATCTCACTTGAAATCATATTGTCTCCACTCAGCGGAAAATGATTCTGTTGGGTCACACACAGATTCAGAGAAACTAGAAATAATCAGAAATTACTTATACCCGTGAAATGTCAGGTGAGTCCGCATGGGCCATTCTTCAAGAACATTTTTGGTAATTCTGTAGATGAAAGAGGATTGTGAAGGTTTTGTGAGCCTTTCTTTTTTCTTCCTCTTCTTCTTCCAGATGAGAAGAGCTCTCAACAGACCTTTGTCGAAGAATAAATTTCCAAGGCTACCAATCTGGATCTCAAAAGCCCAGATTCAAAGAAACTCTCAGTTCATCACAGGCGCTGCTACCTACAATAAATGTCTGAATAGCTATCAGTTAAGGTACACACAGAGTGGATGGGAAATGGATAGTTACATTATAGATTGCTCTGTGAATTGAAGAGGTCTTTGTCTGAGGACAATAGTAATATGAGCAAATATTCAGGTTTTCAGTTATGGGCCAGCCAGAGGATCAAACAAGAAATCAAATTAAATCTAATTGACTCAGCTGTACCAGTACCATCAGTACAGAAAGCAAGCACCACCAGACATCCTTCCCCAGGTCTCCTGGCTCAGCTCTAGGAAATGGGGCTGGATTATACCCAATCTAACACTTCCAGGTATCTTTCTGGTTAAGTACACTGAGGTTTTATTCTTTCTAATTGAATTGGGTCGATTCACAGCCACGAAACGGTTCCCCTGTGCCTTTCACCAAATGAGCATCTTCTTAAAACTCTAGATATGTTTCAATAGGAAATCTTCTCTATTAGTTATTTGAATGCTACTAAATTTAAGCTCTGTTAGCAGGATGGCCGGGAAAATAATCACCTCTCATCCACAATTGTGCTGTCAATCTATTTCAACAATTTAACAGTCAGGTTTGGTTTTACCCACAGTGGCTGTTGGCTGCATTTCACTCAATAAGAAGAACTCTCTCTGTATCTATGTATCTTTTTGCTCCGAGCTGCTCTATCCTCATATGTCTTATTTCAGTGGAAGGCATCAACATTCACCTAATCCATCATCTTTGCACCTCCCTCTTGAAACCTCAGCCAATCAATCACAGATCCTGATAATTTCATCACCCACATAGCTTTCCTATTCACCCCTTCCTCTGCTTCACTTGGCCATTTCTCCTATTTAAGTAAGAACTGTCATGGGTGGGTAGCTCCAGCCAAAAGGCATTCTGGAGTTCCAAGTGGAGAGGAGAGAATGAGTAGAGGGTGATGGGGTGGTAGCTTTGGAAACTGATTTAAGTGAGAAGAATGAAACTTGCCAGAGATGGGCTAGCAGGTTAAGTCACGAAATGTCACAGATGTAAGATAAATATATCCTAACCACAGTGTTTATCTGAATGGTCTGATTCAAGGGGACCGGGTCAAAAAAAGAAGGCATGATCCTGGACAGTAGTCATATCAACATTAAATATAAGTCAAAAGAATACCTTTGAAGTCCCCGTTTTGGTTCAAGTAAGGTTAAATCTGCAAAACAGTGTCAATCAGTTTTAAAGCAAACAAAAGAGCTAGAGGTCAACTCAGATCTAACAGCCTCCTCCCCATGACCACACCATTTAAAATAGTTTATACACATATAAGCCCCTGGTAAAGCACTCAGCAGCCACTGTTCCCCAAGGGAGAAACAATCAACAAACGTATGAATGATCTTTCTGCTTTCATTTCTAAATTGATTCAATCAAGGCCTCGGTTTGGACAATTATTGATTATGTGTAACTGGAATTGTATTTAAATTTCTCATCTCACTTTTATTCTCAGAAATGCATTCTACTATCCCTTTCAAGTGCTGATAACTATAATCAAGCTATCAAAATAAAATAATTACAATAACAATAATAACAATAGACTTGTATCACACTTTATAGCTTATAAAATGCATTCCAAGATGCTTTCACATATATTATCTCACACATCAAGGGTCATTTTCCTACATTAACAGAGATTTGTCTTAAAAGTAAAAAGGATAAAAAAAGTGAATGCTCATTTGTGAATTAGCACTTTGTGGCAAGCCCAACCATGTATGTTCAACCCTCCTCTCAGAAATTGCTTCTTGATTGAACCCTATTTAGACAGTATCAAAATAACCAAAAATTTTCTGAATCAATTTACAGCATGTGACATACAAAAGATAAAAACTCATGCTAAACTGAGCAATCTGAATCTCCATCTGGACATCCATATTATTCCTTTTTTCTTTTTTAAATCTATTTTTAAAAAATTTTATTGGAGGGGCTTCCCTGGTGGCGCAGTGGTTGAGAGTCCGCCTGCCGATGCAGGGGACGCAGGTTCGTGCCCCGGTCCGGGAGGATCCCACATGCTGCAGAGCGGCTGGGCCCGTGAGCCATGGCCGCTGAGCCTGCGCTCCGCAATGGGAGAGGCCACAACAGTGAGAGGCCCGCGTACCACAAAAAAAAAAAAAAATTTATTGGAGTATAGTTGATTTACAATGTTGTGTTAGTTTCAGGTGTACAGCAAAGTGAGTCAGTTATTCATATACATATATCCACTCTTTTTTAGATTCTTTTCCCATATAGGTCATTACAGAGTATTGAGAAGAGTTCCCTGTGCTTTACAGTAGGTCTTTATTAGTTGTCTATTTTATATACAGTAGTGTGTACATGTCAATCCCAATCTCCCAATTTATCCTTCCCCCTGTTTTCCCCTCTGGAACCATAAGTTTGTTTTCTACATCTGTGACTCTATTTCTGTTTTGTAAACAAGTTCATTTGTACCATTTTTTCAGATTCCACATAAGCGATATCGTATGATATTTGTCTTTCTACCCGGTCTGACTTACTTCACTCAGTATGACAATCTCTAGGTCCATCCATGTTGCTGCAAATGACATTATTTCATTCTTTTTTATGGCTGACTAATATTCCATTACACATATGTACCACATCTTCTTTATCCACTCCTCTGTTGATGGACACTAAGTTTGCTTCCAAGGACATCCATCTTATTCTTTAAAAAAAAAAAATCTCTCACCTGATAAGGTTGTGGCTGCTATTATCACAAATTTGTCAACATGCCTTAAGAACAGAGCCTTGAAAGGACAATATGCTGGACTCTAAGAATAAAAACGAAGTCATGGACCTTGACCTCCCAGAGTTCACAGTCTGGAGGTTAGAGACAGACACCAAAACAAAGCGTCGACACACAGTGGACCAGTGGCCATGAGCTGAGGGTATGCAGAAGGAGAAGAGAGACTGACTACTCACCAATGGTCTCTTTAAGGTATAACCAGACTCTGAAACACAGGAAAACAGCAGAGGCAACGAAATAGCCACCTCTGACTGCATCACAACCGAATCAGGTGGCTCACTCTTTGTAGACTGAATTCACCAGCGGAGGAATGGGTGTCAGTAAGATATCATCTCACAGCCTAAAAGAAAAGGACAAAACCAGAAGTACTGATCTTAGCAAATCCTCAGCAGTCTCAGCATTTGTCACAAAGCTTGTTTGTCCCATCAGAAAAATTGATGTCTTGCAACCAGTTCTTGTACAAACTGTCTCCGAAGACAGAGTGGAAATAGATCAAGTTCCAATCATGTTCTGGTTGAAGAAAACAAACACTTTCCACAACGATGCATCAGAGAACAAAGAGCAGGGTGTTTCCTCCAATCTCTGTATCTCTGCTTCACAGAATGAGAGCTGAAGTATTCCCTTACGTGTAATATCAGCTACCCCCACCCCTTCTTTCCATTTTCAAACATAAGCAAGATAATTTTAGGACAAAAAAACATACAGCATTTCTTTATACAGTTGATAAGAAACAGATGCAAACTTGTTTCTCTAAGAAACTATACGGAACAAATATATTAAAAGTTTCCAAAAGGATTATGATACATTTGATGGTAGACTCAACACTGATTACTAATAGGTTTGTCCAAGATCAGTCAGCCACATAGAATGAGGGCAGAAATTTAAATAGCAGGCTGCTATTTACTTAGAGAGCCATCTTCTTGCTTTCCAGACAGCCATATTTTGCAAGCCTCCTGTTATGCAGTATGATTTCTTTTAGTCCTCAGAGAGTTCTTATTACAGACAGATAGACAGCAAGACCTCAAAGAAGGAACAGCTGCAAAATCTTTCCAGGCAGCCAGAGCCTTAGTGAGCCACAGAGAATTTCCTTGGGCCTGACAGAACGATGCCCATGTACCCAGGTGTGACACAGGACAGGCAGAGAGAGAAGTAGCCCCCAAGGGTTCTGAACACAGTTGTGAATCTCTCTCCCCAAATCAGCCCCTAAGAAGTTTCACACACTCTGTGTCTCCAATTCCTCTCCTCCAGTTCTCTCTCTATACATACTCTAATCAGGCTTTCCCCTCTCTTATTCTGCAGAAACTGCTCTTTTCAAAAGCACTGACAACTTCCATTGCTAAATCCAATGGTCTATCCTAGTTCTACATGGTACTTCATGAGTCAACAGCATTTATCACAGTTATCACCTCCTCTTCATCAATTCACCTTCTTCACTTGGCTTCCAAGACCCCAGACTCTCAAGGTTTCCTCACACATTGCCTTTCAATTTCCCCTGTTGGGTTCTTCTTCTTCCCAAACTCTTAAGGTTAGAGTGCCCCAGATCTTAATCCTCCGTCTCTTCTCTCTACACTTTTTCTCAGCCTCAGAGCATCAAACACCAATTTATATACCAACAATTCCCAAATCCATGCCTCTAGCCTAACCTCCCCTCCAGAACTCCATATTTGTACATACAACTGTTAAACATTTCTAGTGGGACATATTCATACCTTTATTCTGGACATCTGATTCTCCTGCCTCAACCATCATACCTGTAATCTTCTCCATTTTCGTTGATAAAACCTTGAAGACACATTTGAGTTTTCTCCCATCCCACTGCAAATCCACCAACAAATAGATTTCTCCCAACCCATCTGCAAATCCCATTGGATCTACCCCTTCATTATGCCCAGAATCTGACCCTTTCTCACCACCCGGTCTGAGCCATCATCATCTCTGCATTGTAACTACTCTTCCTGTTTCCACCCTTGATCCTTCATTTTATTTCCCAAACAGATCTAGGATTGTCCTTTTAATTTTTATTTTTTAAAAGTTTTATTGGAGTATAGTTAATTTACAATGTTGTGTTAGTTTCAGGTGTACAGCAAAGTGAATCAGTCATGCATATACATATATCCCCTCTTTTGAAAATTCTTTTCCCATGTAGGTCATTACAGAGTATTGAGTAGAGCTCCCTGTGCTGTACAGTAGGTCCTTATTAGTTATCTATTTTATATATAATAGTGTGCATACGTCAATCCCAATAGGATTGTCCTTTTTTTTTTTGCAGTACGCGGGCCTCCCACTGTTGTGGCCTCTCCCGTTGCGGAGCACAGGCTCCGGACGCGCAGGCTCAGCGGCCATGGCTCACGGGCCCAGCCGCTCCACGGCATGTGGGATCTTCCCGGACCAGGGCATGAACCCATGTCCCCTGCATCAGCAGGCGGACTCTCAACCACTGCGTCACCAGGGAAGCCCAGGATTGTCCTTTTTAAATGTATGTCATAGTATTTGTATTGCAGACTTGGTATTGCAGACTTGGGTTCAAGCTCTCCAATGGCTTCCATTTCATCAGAAGAGAAGCCAAAGTCCCTCCAGTGTCTGCTTGATCTGAGGCACCACCACCTCTCTGCTCTTTCTCCCATTACTCTACCATCCCTAACTCCAACCTGCATACACAGGCCTCCTTTCTCTTCCTTGAACATACCTGACATGTTCCTGCCTGAAAGCCATTAAACTTGCCTTTGTCTGGCCTTTGTCTATCTAGAATTCTCTTCCCCTTGATGTCTGTTTGGCTCTTTACCTTACCCCACCCCACCTCCTTCAAGCCTTTGCTCAAGTGTTACCTTTTCAATGAGGCCTATGTTGACCACCCTAATTAGAAATGCAACACAATAGCCAACTCCCTCAAATAGCTCTCTCCCTGTACCTTATTTTCCCATATCCCCTCTGGTATGTTGTACAATGTAGTTATTTATGATGTTTATTGCTATTGTCTTTCTCCCCCTGATAAAATACAAGTTCCACAAGGACAGGTATTTTGTTTTTTCCATTCACAGATCTATCTCATGCCATTGCCTACAAGAGCGGCCAGTACATGCCAGGAACTCAACAGATACTAGCTGATTTAATTACATGAATAAATGAGAAAAGTGGGAAACAAAGAAACCAAGGGAATAAGGTGGAGGTGAAGGGCAGACAGTGGTCGAGAGTGGCCTCTATTCCTGCCCTTCCCTGAATCCTTATCCTGTTAATAAACCTCTTTTTCTTATGAGAATTTGAGTGAACCTCATTTCCTACCAGCAAAACATCCATAACGAGAAGAATCATCTAATTTCTCCCCTGCTTGGGGGTCCATAGACACTGCTTATGACTAATTAGATCAAGTTCAAAGACAGCATCCAAATTCAAGGTTCTGTCCATGTGGGTGAATCTCTCAGCTATCTAAATCCTATTCAACCTTCAAGGGCTATATTTTTTAAGACAATTTTCCTAGAGACCAATAGAACATTCACTTGTTCCACCAGACATGTTGAAATTTGATTATATTAAATTTATCACATGGTGTGTCTGTGTTCCTCCTTAATTGTGAAATTGTATCTCTCTACAATAAACACGTAAGCAACTTGAGAGGATGCACACTAACGATAGCTGATATTTACTGAAACCTTATTAGGTGTTGTGTACTGTTCTAAATAAACTCTTACATGTATGACACCATTAATCATCACAACAACATCATAAGGAGAGATGCACTATTACCTTTATTTACTGATGAAGATACTGAGGCACAGAGACTTTTACTACCTCGTCCACTATTATAAAGCTAGTTAACAGATGAGCTAGAATTTACACTTAATGCAATCAAGCCCCATATCTCACATTCATAACCACTGGCCTATTTCAGAACTCTCCCATTGATGTCTTATAGTACATTCAGAGGTGGTACTCAGAATATGTCCCTCTTCCTAGAAGTGTGGTCCACAGACCAGCAGCTTCAGCGTCACAAGAAACTTGATAAAAATGCAGAATCTGCTCTCCACCCACCCCCACCTACCCCCAATCAGAACCTGCAGGTTAACAAGATTCTAAATGACTAGCATGCACATCCAAGTTCAGAGACACTGAAAGATTTAACTTAAATTGTATTAGTAATAATCATGCAGGATGAGGGAGGTAAGGAGGTGTCTCAGGGAAGGGCTGGGAAGTCAGAGTGGGGGTGGACTAGCTTAACCTAGGGTTCCTAAGAAGGTGGGCTGAACAGAGGTGGGTCTGATAATGGATCCTCATATCTCAGCAGGCATTGGGTTTGATGAGTGACACACAACACCTGTTGCTTGCCACAGTTCTGAGCTGCAAAGGAGTTTCTCTATATCTTGGACAACTACGTTGCAGCCAGCACTATGGTATACCCCAACCCACCATAAACAAGGGGTCCATAGACACGCTAGTGTAGTTTGGAATCCAAATACCTAAGCACTCAGGTGCACAGGCAAAGGAACAGGAGTTAGAGTTGAAGAGGCTGAGGGGTCAGCAGGTGTTCCTGGCAGAGTAGCTCCAGGGGACCCTGAGTCTCTGCCTTCACACGTATTGGATGCTTTTGCAGCTAATATGCCCTTTTAGTGCCATCCAGGCTAGCTGCAGGGTGAGTGCTCTAACAATGCATGTGTTTTCTTCTAATTAGAGCGTCATCATTATTTTGAAATACTTGATATGAAAACATTCTGTTGGATTTGAAACCCATTTGCATTATCACAAGAAATTTCGACATTACATTTGTCAGTGCAAAAAAAAAAAGAGAAGCTGTTAGCTCCTTTAAATACACTTTTAACTACTGCAAATTTTGAATAGTTGTAAAAACGGTTTTAAATTTTTTATCACCTACCAGTATGAATAAATTTTCTTGCCAATGGTAACTATCAAAAATTTGAAAAGATCATCATTAAAAGGTCATTATCAGGAATTGAGTATAGCCTTGTCAAGCACAAACCTGATGTAAAAAAAAAAATGTTAATCGAAGATAATGGCTGATTAACATAATTAATCAGATCGAACCAGACCACCGCACCTGCAGATAATAACTATGAACCGTGGATATCATACAAAACAAATAGCCACCTGGAGGCACTGAAGAGTAAACAGAAACAAGTGTATTCCATTGGAGAGTCCATGCCCACAGGAGAGTTGTATGGAGTTATTTGTTATTTTCAAAACTTTTAGCCTGAGATCAAACATGGTTAGCATGGAGCATGAGGGAGTGGGGGTACCAATGGAAAAACCACAGCTTTCTGTCCAGGGAAACCATTGAATCTGGGTCAACAGTAGCCACCAGAGAGAGAGGCAAAATACCAGAGAGAAATCCCACAATTCTGTCTTCCCACAACTGTGGCTAACTCATAAACCATGCATGCAGGGAATAGAATCAAAGCAACTCAACTAAATACTACAGATCTGAACTGAGATCAGAATTAACAACCAAGACACAGAGATTACAATGCAAGTCCAACCAAGATAACTGCACAACAAAACAAACACTCACTAGAGAAAAAGAATCCAAAACCTCCAAACTGAATATTCAGAATTTCTAGGATATAATTAAAAATTACCTGAAATACAAAGAAACAAGAAAATGGAACACAGAGGGGAAAAAATGACCTATAGTCAACCCCAACATAACCCAGGTGTTAGAATTAGCAAAATGAATTTTAAAACAGCTATTATAACTATCCTCAATGAAGTAAAAGAAAACATGTGGTGATGAACAAAAAGACAGGAAGTGACCACAGGCAAATAAAAATGATTAAAAGGAACCAGATGGAAAGTCTATAAATTAAAAGTACAAAGTCTGAAATTTTAAAGTCACTAGATAGATTTAACAGCATGCCAATGACGCAAGAAAGAGTATGTGAACTTGAAGAAAGTTTAATCAAAATTATCCAATGTTAAGAGCAAAGAGAAAAAAGACTGAAAAAGAAAAATGAGCAGAGCTTCAGGAACCTATTAAGTAATGTAAACCAGTCTAACATATGTGTAATCGGAGTCCCCAAAGGAGAGCAGACAACAAATGGGGTAGAAAAAAATTTTGAAGAAATGGTCAATATTTCAAATCTGATGAAGGACATACAGCTTCTTACGGAGAGCTGCAGATTAAATTGCAACTCCAGTTTACCAAAAAATATATATATATATCTTCCAGCATAATGATGTACGTAAAAGAAGGCACACTGCTCTCCAAATCCCTATACTCTATTTTTCTTCTCAGAGGCACAGCATAAAATTGCCATTTCAATGACAGTGTCACTAATTATTTAATGCAAGTAGAACACATTGCTTTTATTGGGAAGCCAGCAGTGAGCAGTCCCTGGACACTACAGAAAACACAAGCCTCATGGGTGCAGTAACACACAACTGATTGCCCTGTGGATTCAGAACACACACCACTTGCCAGTGGCAGACAAGTAGAAGACAGTGGAATTTAATGTCTGTCACTTGCACAGTGTGTTTTTAAACAGAGGTTTGATGAGGATCAAGGAGGCAAACTCAGAAAGAAGAGAGGGAGAGGGTGCTGTAGGAAGGAAGAGAAAAGGGGAGCATTTGTGGAGAAGTCTTTTGCTTTTTATCTCAGAAAGACCAGAAATCCTCTTTGGCAGATGGATATATCTCAGATGAATAAAAATGAGAAAATAAATTACCTAATATATTACTTAAATGTACTGTGCTTACTAGATAAAAATTTTCAAGATGTGATTTACAGAGCAACAGTAACAAAACAGTACTCTTGATGGCATACAAGATAGGGGACCACTAGTGCAGATTCTCTGTGCTCACTTTTAATGCTGGGACAATACATCAGAAAACTCACATTTTCAGAAAGGTTTCTGGTAGTCTTGTCTTGCCTCTTTATGGTCCCATTCTTCTTGTTCATCCCTGACTTACTTCCAAGTGCCCAATATGTCCAGGTCATCTCCAATGGTCAACGGAACCCCTTGCAGTATGCCCACCTGATTGTTCCCCATTCTATATACATTTTTCTCTTCAATACTTATCATTCCAGGGTGCCATACCCTTAGAGCTCTGCCAGTTATTCTCATAAGCACAATGAAGATATCAGGAGAATGCAATAAAATTCAACCAATCTCTCAGATCAGATGTCTTTACTAAACAGTTCTTATTCAAAATATGCCATGAACTATGGGAAACCTGAAAATAAAATAAAGGCATCATCTCATGAGGAAGGGTCTTGGTAAATGCTGAAGAGATGAGAACTATTGTTAAAACTGAGCAGTGACTCTACTGCAGAATAATGAGGGGTCCCACAGCACCATGAAAGAAGATGCCCATTTGGCTGAGGCTGAAACTGAGACTCTTAGAGATTAAGCAACTGGGGCAAGATTAGACAGAATAAATAAGGAGGATTAGGATTCAGTTTCAAATTACTAATTTTAAAGCGTGTGTTTTTCCACTACATGTCCTCTCTTACAAAAGGTGAATTTTAGCTGCTGGAAACTCAAATACCTGAACAAATGGCTTGTTTGTGAACTGATAGGCATGGGCATGGATTCAAATTGTTGATGGAAGCTGTGATCTTTCTTGACGGATATTTTCTCCAAAATGTGTTCGTTTACATTTGGATCCAGGAGCATGACTGCCATCATTTTAGCAGTTAACCCTTCCTAATTAATAATAATAGCACAACAATGCCTTACATGTGAATATCTTTTCAATACTTTCAAAGTATATTGTGAACATCACTTTAAACACCTAATATTCTTTGAAGTCGGGAAGGGAAAATATGATCATGCCCGTGTTGCTGATAAATCAGCTAGTGCCCCTGGCACACAGTGAACTCAAGAGACAGAATTTAAAGCAGGTTTTCCATCTGGTGGTGTAGAGCTTTTAAAGCTAAACCACATGCTCCTTGAGGAAAAGAAACGATTAAAGAAAACATACTATTAAATAAAATAGTAGAATGACTCTGTGAGAACTGAAATAGGACACTGAAATGGTGTCATTTATTCCAACTCAGCTTTCACATAATTCCTCTGCATCTTCAAAATAATAGTTCACACACATATTAAACAAACAAAAAGATTATCAAACTTGGGTAAAAATAATATATGTGTAATCTAAAAGAGGAGGTGTTTTTTTCTTAAAATGATTAAAAATAAGAAATTGAAAATGTATTTTATTTATTTATTTTTAAAATGTCAGTGACTGAGATTAGCTCAGAGGCCATATACTGTGTGGGGAATAGACTGCACTGAAATAGTCCAGCCAAGACCAAAACCAAAAATAAAACAAGCCAAAAAAACCCCACAAATGAACACACAAAGAACAAAACTGACAAGCCCTAGAGAGGGAATGGGGTTATCAGTATCTGAAGTTGCTACAATGTATTATCTAAAATGTCCAGCTTTCAACAACAACAAAAAATGAGACATGCAAAGAAAGAGCAAAGTGTGATCCATACACAGAAAAAAAGCAGTTAACAGAATCTGCCTTTGAGAGGTCCCAGATATTGGATTAGCAGAAAAAGATTCAAAGCAACTGTCATAAATATTTTCAAAGAACCAAAGAAAACCATGCTTAAAGAAGTGAGGAAGACATGATGACAATATCTCATCAAATAAAAAATATCAATAAAGAAATAGAAAAATATTTAAAGAAATAATGAATGAAAACTTCCAAAATCTGAGGAAAAACATTAAACTACACGTCCTAGAAACTTAATGAATTCTAAGTAGGATAATTGCAAAGTGATCCTCACCTAGAAATATCATAGTAAAAGTGTGGAAAAACTTAAAAACAAATAGAAAATTTTGAGAGTAGCAAGAGAAAAATGATTCATCACACACAAAGGAACCCCCCAAAAATTCACAGCTGGCTTCTCATCAGAATGATGGAGGTCAGAAGGCATTTAGATGACATATTCCAAGTAGAGAAAAGAAAACAAAAGTGCAAAACAAGAATCTTATATCAACTAAACTATCTTTCTAAAAGGAAGACTAAATAAAGTCATTACCAGGCAAACAAAAAACAGAGAATTTGTTGCTAATGGACCTGCCTTCTAAGAAATATAAAGGAGGTTCTTCAGACTGAATGCAAGTGATCCCAGATAGTAATTTCACCCACACCCACACACCCACACCACACACACACACACCAAAGAGCACTGGTAAAGGTAATCATGTAGGTAATAATTATAAAATTTGCATATTTCTTCTCCTCGCTTCTCTTACCTGATTTTTTTTTAATAGATCTTTATTGGAGTATAATTGCTTCACCATACTGTGTTTGTTTCTGTTGTACAACAAAGTGAATCAGCCATATGCATACATATATCCCCATATCCCCTCCCTCTTGAGCCTCCCTCCCACCCTCCCTATCCCACCCCTCTAGGTCATCGCAAATCACCAAGCTGATCTCCCTGTGCTATGCGGCTGCTTTCTACTAGCTAGCTCTTTTACATTTGTTAGTGTATGTATGTTGATGCTCTCACTTCGCCCCAGCTTCTCCCTCCCCACCGTGTCCTCAAGTATATTCTCTATGTCTACATCTTTATTCCTGCTCTGCCACTAGGTTCATCAGTACCTTTTTTTTTAGATTCCATATATATACGTTAGCATACGGTATTTGTTTTTCTCTTTCTGACTCACTTCACTCTGTATGACAGACTCTAGGTCCATGCTTGTAATGTACTGCTGGACCCATAACATATAAAAATGTAATATATCAGCCAACAAAAGCACCTAAGTGGTGGGTGGAAATAAAGCTGTACTGGAGTAAGAAAATGACACTAGATAGTAAGGTAAATCTACAAGACATAGGAAGAGAACCAAAATTGTAACTATGAATATTAACATGACAAATTATATAGAGATATATATACTGCTTGTGCTTTTATTTCTTCTCTCATCATCTTTAAGATTTTTTTGTATTTTAAGATAAAAATTTACATATTTTTATTTTTAAAAGAATTATTTTATAGAAGTATAGTTGATTTACAATGTTGTGTTAGTTTCTGGTGTACAGCAAGGTGATTCAGTTACACACACACACACACACACACACACACACACACACACTATACATATATATATATTTTTTTTCATATTCTTTTCCATTATGGTTTATCACAGGATTTTGAATATAGTTCCTTGTGCTATACAAGAGGACCTTGTTGTTTATCCATTCTATATATAATAGTTTGCATCTGTTAATCCCGAACTACTCCATCCCTCCCCCACCCCCCCTGCCCCTTGGCAACCACAAGTCTGTTCTCCATGTCTGTGAGTCTGTTTCTGTTTCATAGATAAGTTCATTTGTGTCATATTTTAGATTCCACATACAAGTGACATCATATGGTAAAAAGATTATATAAAATAATAATTATGACAATGAATTCTTAGGCTTGTAACATATATAGACGTAATATACATATACAACTATAGTACAGAAGAGGGAATAGAGCTATATAGGAGTAATATTTCTATACAGCATTGGAATTGTTAGTATAAATCTGAAGTAGAGTCTGACAAGTTAAAACGTACACTGTTAGAGCAACCACTAAGCAAATATGTTGTTTAAAAAATAATTGAATGAATTAAGATGTTACACTAAAAATATTCACGTAAGGGAAATGAAAGCACTAAAGAAGGAAGAAAAGAACGAAGACGAGACATGAGACATAGAAAACAAAAACTATAATGGCAGGCATAAGTCAAATTGCATCAATAATAACATTAAGTATGACTGGATTGAACAATCCAACATAAAGGCAGAGATTGTCAGACTGAATAAACAAATAAGATCCAATAATATTCTACCTTTATGTGATATACTTTAGATTCAAAGATACAAACAGGATGAAAGTAAAAGGATGGGAAAAAAAGATATATCATTCAAACAATAATCATAGCAAGTTGGAGTAGCTATTCTAATCTCAGACAAAAGTCCATCCATCAGGAAGATATAACAATTATAAACACATATGTACCTAACAACTGAGCCCCAAAATACATGGAGCAAAAACTGACAGAATTGAAGGGAGAGATGGACAATTCAACAATAATAGTTGGAGACATCAACATTCCATTTTCAGTACTGGCTACAACAACTAGGCAGAAGATCCACAAGGAAATAGAAAGATTTGAGCAACACTATAAACCAACTAGACCTAACAGGTTTTATAGAAAATTCTACCCACCAACTTCAGATACACATTCTTCTTAACTGCACATGAAACATGCTCCAGGATAGGCCATGTGCTTGGCCAGAAATCAAGCCTCGATCAATTCGTAAGGATTAAAATTGTATAAAGTATATTATTTAATCACAATTGAATTAGAAATTAATAACAAAAAGAAATTTGAGAAGTTTATAAGTATACGGATATTAAACAACACTCTCCTAAGTAGCCAATGCGTCAAAGAAGGCAAGGGAAATTACAGAACACTTTAAGATGGATGAAAATAAATACATGACATACTGAAATGTATGGATAGAGCCAAAGCAGTGCTTAGTTAGAGGAAAATGGATCGCCATAAATGTGTACATTACAAAAGACTTAAAATGTCAAATCAATAACCTGATCTAACTTATGACACTGGACAAAAAAACAGGAAACTAAACCCAGAGCAAGCAGAAGGAAGGAAATAATGACTTAGTTTTCCCACAAGTGACTATGTGAACCATTATAGTAATCTTTTGGAGGGAAAACAGAGCTAAATGGAGAGTTTGGCACTGGGTAGGGTAGAGTACAACCTTATGTGAGTGAAGGTTTCTAGAAAATGGTGACAAAGAAAAAATTGAAGTTCCTCAGTGTATCTCCTGTGCCTAGACCATAATCTGGCATATAGTATATAGGCTCAAGAATAAATGGATTAATTAATTAATCTTTTTAGTTAGGAAAAAATTGCAGGGCTAAGTACTGGAATATGTGAAAATTTTGCCTCAAGAGAAGGGTTGGAGGAATAAACTGTTGTCACAAGGTCACCCAGCAGAGAAGGGCCAACCAAATGTATTGTGGGGTCACTGGGGATGCTTCTACAGCCCAGGGGGATAGTGTGGCTCTCTAGCATCCATAGTACCATGAATTACCGTTGATTGGTTTGGGTGTTATTTTGAGTCTTTGATCCTTTCTAGTGTGCCCCACCCCCACCCCACCCCTCCAGAGAAACCTTCTAGAATTCAAAAGTCTGGTTCAAAGACAGAAAGCCAGAGATCTAACACAGTGTGTCGCTTGTGATGAGAATAATCCCCCACTGATAATTCATGTATTCAGCATGAGGTGCACCAAAGGCCATCCACTTTCCATACACCAAATATTTCCTTCCTAGGGAAAATAAACTTTGCAATCCTAAACTGATCACACTCCTGGTTATCTCCTATTATTTTAGTGACATGGCCTTGAGATCCCACAGAACAGATTTAATTTTCATCACATTGAATAAAAAAATACCAGCCATGCTGATCTACGAGGAAGAAGGTAGGTTGCACAAAATCAAATGGCAATATATAGCTGCTGCTCAAAAAAAGAATTGCTACTCTAGAGAATTCTCACTTCCTAAATGGCTATAAAGGCCCCATGCTCCAGAAAAGTCAGAAGAAAAATTACCTCCCAGCTTGTGCATTTATTTTTATGGCTGCGGTTGACTGTTCCCTCCCACTCCTGCCTCTGACATACCCCAGTGCCTGTCAATTCCCAGACCTCATCCTACACCGGTTTCCAAAGTCTCAACTGGGCCAGTTTCCTGAAATGACATGATATGGTCGGCTCTTGTCAGGCATCCACGTCAAGAATTATAAAGTGAATGAGTCTATCTGTCTTTATAAGTGTGTTGTGAACTTTATAGTTTAATATTAAACTTGCATCATAAAAAATGACTCATAAATGGCTAATAAAAGCCGAGTTTACAGCTTATAAAGTGTATCGGTACTTTACATGGGTTTGCTTAGGAAGATTTATGTGCAAGCTCTCCGTCTCCGGGTTACAGATTATTTCTACCTCCCCCTAAAAAAACATTAAAAACAAGTCTTGAAAAATGGCCCTTTGGCTGAACTCTGTATGGTACCGAATTTGAGGCATCCAAGAAATTCAAACCCAGTGTGCTGGTGCTAATTAATGTCACAGGAAATGCCTGGGGTTCCAGAGAGGCCCAGGGTGGGTGACACCTTGGGGTCTCCTTGGGAGGTACGCAAGTTCAGACAAGCTGGCAGTAACCTTGACCTCAAGTCATGTCTACACGACCCCTAGTATGAAATCGGGTGTTAGTCCCAATCCTGAGGGCATGGAGAGCTTTGTGAAAACAGCAGAAAGTCCAACACACTAAGCCTTAAACTGGAGAGACAGGAGAGACCGTGGGCTCCCGCCAAGAGCACGTGAAAACTCCTTTAATGACTTCTGTGAGGTGGCCCGCTCACTCCTCCCGCCTCCCTTCCCGTCTCCCCCTCCACCCCATTTCACTTTTTATTACCCATTGCACTGCTTTATCCAGGTTTATATACTTCATTATGTTCTCTGCTGTCACTTGTTTTTAGCATCTTAATTGGAGTAGAATTGCTTTACAATAGTGTGTTAGTTTCTGCTGTGTAACAAAGTGAATCAGCTGTACGTATACATATCCCCTCATAGATATCCCCTCATACATATAGCCATATCCCCTCCCTCTTGGCGTCTCCCTCCCACCCTCCCTATCCCAGCCCTCTAGGTGGACACAAAGCACCGAGCTGATCTCCGTGCGCTATGCGGCTGCTTCCCACTAGATGGCTATTTTACATTTGGTAGTGTGTACGTGTCCATGCCACTCTCTCACTTCGTCCCAACTTACCCTTCCCCCTCCCCGTGTCCTCAAGTCCATTCTCTACATCTGCGTCTTTGATTTTTACTTGAACTCAGCGGGTGGCAGCTGTGTCGCCACCATTGTTCCCCCTCCTGCCTCCTCGTGCACCTCTGCCCTGCCAGAGACCAAGGTCTTTTATGACATATCGACTTCTGACTCGAGACACTGGAGAAGACGCAGCGTTCTGTGATGCAGTACCTTGCATGTGATTGTAGGAACCTGGGTTCCTGCACTGGTTTTGTCACTAAGTAGCTGTGATGCTTTGGGGCATTTAATCAGCTTTTGAGAAGGTCAAATGTAAAAGGGAAATGATAGAACTAAACGATCTCCAAGGTGTCCGAACAATTCTCAGGGGCTACCTGGTCTACAAAATATGGACAAGAGCTCTCTGCTTCCCACCCAAGACTGTTAATTAGGACAAAATGAGATTATGGCAGTTCAAGATCTTTGAATACTCTAGTGCTCTTTCCAAACCTACGAGATTATACTACTTATTAAAGGATGATTTCAGCACCTTCCTTGTCAGTATACTGGTGTTTTTGTTTTTCTATCTCAAGATCAAATAATCAAGAATTATGTCCCTCCTGCATTTTTTAGGAGAGCAGTCCCATGTTTCCCCAAGAGAGGTATTCAATCATCCTTGCATTTACAAAACTAGGTACCAGAGAGAGGAGGTCAAAGAAATAAAGTGCAGAGAGTCTGCCCTTACTTAGCTTTCTAGAGAAGACAAAAATACCGAGTTATTACATCAAAAATAGCATGCCTGAGGGGAGGAGAATGGCTTGGGGCCTTCTTGCAGGAGAAAAGACTTAAGCTGTGCTGTGGAGGCAGCAATGGTTCTTCATAATCTGAAATTGACACAGAATGGGTTTCAATTTTAGAGATTTGGAAAGTGAGGAGCTTCTCTTTAATGAATTGCTTCATCCCTGCCAAATATTGGTGACTAGAGCTGCTTGGACTCACTAGGGAACAGTATGAGCTCAGGTCCTTCTACATCTTCATTTCAAAATGTTGACAAAAAGCCAAGTCTTTTAATCATCAATTGTAGCAAATACAATTTAGGGTGCTCCATGGGCTGCATTCTTTGTTCTCTTTGATTTGAAGGCCTTCTCCTTCTCCAAAACAAAAAGGTGTGACGTGAATAAAAGTTTCCTGACTCCACCCGCCTCCTCGGACAATGATCAAGGCAGGAGGACGGTGGTCCAAGGTTAATTCTTTCTCTTTGATTCATTTACGTGAATCTGAGAAGAGACAGAGCTTTTATGTGATGATCATAAAGCTGGGAAGATGGTGTGAGATGGAGAGAGGGCTTCAGTGGCCTGGACTCCCAGCATCCAGATATTCCAGTTATTTTCCAGTCATTCTGGATTGTAGGAGCAAATAACTTCTCCATTTGACTTCAGCCAGGGGCACTGGGCTCCTGGCACTTGTAATCCAAAGCATCCTCACTAATGTCTCAAGGCATCACAGCTCTTCAGAAACAAACCTCCATCAACTCTTCCCAACTCATTCCTGACCCATCCCTTACCTGTCACCTAATTTCTCATCCTGGAGCATCACTTGTGGTTTCCCCAACCCCACCATGCCTGTTCACAATTCCACAGCTTTGCATATTCTTTTTCCTCTCTCTGGAACATTCTTCCTTAATCTTCTATCTGGAAACTTTCCATTCTTCTCTCAAGGTTCTGCTCAATCACAGTGGCCACTCTGAAAGCTCCAACTACGCTGGAATCCACAGGTTTATTTGTATTGAAGGCACAACTGTTTCGGCATCCAATGAACACTTTCAAACCCAGAGGGGATTACAAAAATCCACAGGACTAACAGAAACAGCTTCCACCATCAAAGAGTTAACCATCTAGCTGAGGAGTAAGATTCATTCCATGGAACAATATGAGAGAATGTACAATCAAGCCCCAATTTGGGCAGTACAGATTTTAAATGCCAAAGGAGTGGAGAGAAGGAGAAAATCCATCCCAGCTGATTCTGCAAAAACTCCAACCCATGGCTCACATGTATACAGCAGCTGAAAATAGTGTGTTCTCACCTGTTGTACTGCCACCAGCAAAGTACTGAAATTTTCTTCCTACCCAGGGTAAGGGATTTAAAAAAAAAAAAAAAAAGCAGGGAGGAAGAAGAAAGTACAGGATTATAAACATTCTCACCTAGGAGGGGAAACAGCGTAGAAATGCAAATGAGGTTGTCAAAATTTCCTTCACTTCTTTCCCCAAGCAATTCTACTTCTGGGTGTTTATCCTAGAGAAATATTCTGAATGCACAAAAAGTCTGCATTGTTAGTAATGGAGAAAAATTGCAAACGAGTCCATCAGTAGGAGACTGGTTGAACACATTTTGTTATAGCTGTACTGTGGAATCCTACTGCAGCCATTAAAAGAAAATGGTGTGTTTCTTTATGTACTGTCATGGAGAGACCATCAAAATCTATTATTAAACAGAAAAAAACAGCAAGTTGTAGAAACACTGCTGTGGTATGATGGAGTTTTTGTAAAACACAGAGGCAGAAAATACTGTATCTCTGTACAATCATTCATTCAGTCAGTCAACCAGTCAACAATTATCTGTCGGCTCCTATCATGTGCCCGGCAACGTCCTGAGTTTTAGAGAATCCACAGTGAACAAAATAGCAAGTCTTTACCCTCCCAGAGTTTCCATTATAGTAGGAAGAGGCAGACGTGAAGCAAATAAGCAAGTAGGACATGCCATATTATCAGATGATGGTGAGGAACCTGGAGAAAAATAAAAATAAGGCTGGGGGCACACTGCTATTTAACTAGCATGACAGAGACAGCAGAGACCTGAAGGAGGTGAGGGTGGTGTGGCCATCTGGAGGGAGCGCATTCCAGGCCAAGGGACTAGCCATTGCCAAGGGCACAGTGCCTGGGATGGGGTAGAGTGAGGAAAGAGGGGAGCAGGAGGAAAGGGACAGAGAGGTGGCGGGGCCACTTCACGCAGAGCTTCAGACGCCAGTCTGACCATTCCCGCTTCCACCCCGAATGAGCCAACAAGCCACTGGAGTGCTGGGCAAAGCATAATGTGATCTGAGTTCGGTCTCATCCGGGCCACTCCAGCTGCTGTGTTGAGGACAGATTGCTGGGGAGCAGAAATGGAAGCTGGGAGACCATTTAGGAGGCTAATAAAATGACCCTGTAAGAAACGCTGGTGACTTGGACCAGGATGACAGCAGGGTAACTGGGAAGAACTGGTTGAATTCTGGCTGCATTTTGAAGGTCAAGCCAACAGGATTTTGCAAAGGAGTGAGTATGAAGTACAGAAAAAGAGCTTTTCTTTTCGCAAAGCCCATGAAAGAATGAAGAGGCCATTAACTGAGGTGGGGACAAACCATGGGAGAAACAGGATTAGGGGAGGCCATGTACATATAAAATGAGAACAGAAATGTGTGGATAATTTATGTGTTTTCCCTAGATTCCCTCATCTCTTTTTCTTCCTATCCAAACTGGTAGCTAAACTCTGTAATTCCTAGAGCCAGGGCAGAAACAAGTCACGGGCAGTCCAAGGATCGTTTTTATTGTGTAAAAGACTGATCAAACCTCATTGAGGAAATGCTGTGGGGTCCTGGAGCAGGGGAAAGCAAAAGTCTCTCAAGGGTCAAAAGCTAGAGAAAGGACACTTGCCCCAGGCTGAGGAGGAAGAGAGAAGTGTGAGGGGCCTGGACTGGAAACCGGGTCCCGAGCTTCAGCAGTCCTGCTAGGGATGCAGCCGAAACTTGGAGAGGCAGTGGGATGGACTGGTCCTTAGGCCCTGATTCTGGCACCTTTGCAGAATTTCCAGCCCTGAGTAGAGTGGAGGGCTGCAGAGGGAGCCATAATTTAGGGAGACCATGAGGGAAGGGGCAAGGGACCTCTGAGAAGTAACACATGGGGGCCAATGACCAAAACCCCACGGCCACCTGCCATGCCTTAGAGCTACATAAAACCCACCAGTTGGCCCACAGCAATGGCAATTAAATTTTCTGCCAGCTTGACAGAGCAAGGGGTTCAAATCAGATATTACCCTGAGTTACGGAATGTGAAAAGATGATATTTCTTCTACATCTGAATTCGTGTGGTTAGATTTACGTCCGCCATACAGGAAAACACATATCAAGCGGTCGAAAAGACCACAGACCAAACTGCTTTAATCTCTGAGTTCTGTGTTGCTTGGTTAACCCCCCGCCACACACACAAATATGTATATCTGTGGCATACTTGTGTAATTAGTATTATTTTTTTATCCTCACTTCATTGCAAAGCCCAGCTGTTGAGAAATCCTGGTAAAGACCCCTTTTTGTCCATTAGTAATCCTTTTGTCACCACACTCTGCTATACAGATGGATTTTTATCCCATGCAATAATAAAAGGTTTCTCAAGGAAGGGAATATAAATTCATTTTTCTTGTAAATGAAACTATATATTTTAAATATGCCAGGTTAAATAACTCAATAAAGAAATTTCACTAAAGCCACTTGTCAAGGGAACATCATTCTATGTACACACACATGCCCCGTCCAACAAATCTGATTTGAAAGATCCATCTGGTTGGCATAGCTGATTGCATTTAAGCACACCATGCTTTCAGACATAAAGATCTATCTCTGCAATAGCTCTCTCATAACATCATCTTGCTCCAAGGCTAAGACTCTCGAACAGGAGGGAAAGATGTAGTTTGCCAATAGTGGCTGCAGGAGTGAGATCAATGGCAGACAAGTCACTTCAAGGGAGGAGGAACTGACTCCCAGGAGCTGCCTTGTTGAGCAAAGACAGGGATCTGTCAGCTCCTTGGGCCATTCAAAGAGGGAGTGATCAGTAAACGCAGCCTCGCAGAGTCTTTACAGGTGATGACTCAACATGCCCAATGGGCCCAGGGAGTCCTCCCAGGCTCACAGACCCATGTGCAACAGGAATTTGGAGTATGAAGGGCTGCAGCGTGCAAGACTCCTAGAGTCCCCATCAGCATCCCAAACCTGACTCATGGCCAAGCTCCCTTGGCTCCTGTGATAAGCCTTAGATCTGTAACCTGTCCAGGTTCAAGAAACCATGGGGGCCCTAATCTGGGAAGCTGCTCTGTGCCTGAGTTGACCATAATCAAATCTTCCTAAGGGAAATATTTTCAGTTGCTCCCAAGAGCATGGGGCCAGGTGTTATTAACACCCAGCTGTCCTCATGGCTGAAGAATCTGCCTCCTTCCATGTTTTCTACAAGCCCCTTCCAAGAGGAACTCTGATCCCCTGAGTCTCGGCTCCAAAGAAATAAGTCCCTATAAAAGAACAATCAGGCCAGTGTTCCCTGCTAGGGCCACCAAGGCACATCCTCTGCTGTGGATTCCAAAGCATCCTTCCTCTCAATGCCCGACCCACCAACAAATCCTGTCCTCAGGCTTAGGCTGTTCAAGCATGGAGAGATCAATAAATTCAGCCTCACCACGTCTTCACACCATGCCTACCCCCAGGATTGGTTACATAATTTGTTGGGCCCAGCGCAAAATGAAAATGTGGGGTCCCTTATTCAAAAATTATTGAGAATTTAATACAAATTTTAAATTGTTAAGAATTTCAAGACAGCATCAGCAGAGTCTTAAACCAAGTGGAAGCCCTTTCTGGCCCCTGTGAGATTACACGTTTTGCATGCCTGTGAGGGCGGCCCTGTCTACCCCATCTACCCAAGGCCCAAGGCCCACTCTCGTCCAGCAATGGGATAACAATGCTTTCCTGGGTCTCCGCACAGTAGTTGGTCCTGGGCCAGACCAGAGGAGAACCGCCCAGGCCTGCCCAAGGTGCAAGGGATGATGAGCGGGACCAGCAGGGTTGTCCTGGAATCATTTCTAGGAGGGGAAATTTCCAGGTCATAAAAGTAAAAAATAACACCTGGGGAGTGATTTGGGGAGGTTTAGGAGGTAGGAGATGGAAGGGAATTTTTGAGTACCTAGGGTAAGCTTTGGCCTTACTAAAACTTCCCAAGAAATGGAGAAAGCATCTTCCTTGTTATATAGTTGAGAAAACAGAATAAGAAATTTGCTCAAGTTATGCAGGTAGCAA
The DNA here is from genome assembly GCF_005190385.1 of Monodon monoceros. NCBI lineage: Eukaryota > Metazoa > Chordata > Mammalia > Artiodactyla > Monodontidae > Monodon > Monodon monoceros. The sequence continues at coordinate 75,404,651 of NW_021703769.1, read as the reverse complement.
GCCATGAACAGGTGTTACTGTGTCTTTGTCTTCAGGAAACCACTTTGAGATAATTTTTGGATATCCTCACTAACAGCCTTAAATCCTTAAATTCGAATTTCTCCAGGGAACAAAGAGTAACATGAACTACTCAATACATTTAAACTGTTATTATGTACCAGACACAGAGCCGAGGGCTTTTGCGTGTGTTTTACATTTAAACCTTCCCCAAATACTAATATGTGGGCACTACTGTTTCCTTATTTTGCAGTGGCTAAAGGTTAAGAAAATCACCCATAGCTCACCTATCTAGGAAAGGACCAGCCTTCTTTAAGACCGTGCCTCTACTACCAAATGTAAAATAGATTAGCTAGTGGGAAGCAGCCGCATAGCACAGGGAGATCAGCTCGGTGCTTTGTGACCACCTAGAGGGGTGGGATAGGGAGGATGGGAGGGAGACACAAGACGGAGGAGATATGGGGATATATGTATGTGTATAGATGATTCACTTTGTTATAAAGCAGAAACTAACACACCATTGTGAAACAATTATACTCCAATAAAGATGATAAAAAAAATAAAAATAAAAGAGTATAAAGAATCATTTTCCCTACAACACAGGCAGTTGCAAAATATGATGTTCCAAACGTACAGAGCTTCTAAAGACTATTTCCACTGAGAGTTTGGATGTATATTACATCAGAATGTAAACATGGTAAAAGGTAAAACTTCATTAAAAGAGGCAGCATCAAGAAATCTAAAATAGGCAGGAAAACTGGTCATGGGTCCAGGAAGCATCATCAACCAGCTGGTGTCACTGGGTCTCTGGGGTTTGTTACTTTTGATGGTTAAAATGAGCTTAATTGGAAGAAGTAATTTCTAAAGGTCTAACTAAGCTCTACGATCTTTAGAATTCCTGTTAGCTACAAAACTTGCAATATTGCTTATTCCTTTCCTTGTTCATTTGTTTGTTCATTTATTTGGCTGGTTGGATTCAAAGGCTTCTGGGCTTACCTTCCTGGAGCAATTTCTCTGACCAACTGCTAATAGCGAATAAAGGCATCCACCAACTGAAATATTGGAGACCAGGTAACGTATACTGTATCTTATGACCGCTCTATAGAAACAAAACCCTAAAGGCCTGAGGTCTCCTTTCTATTCTAAATGCTATCACCGTGATGCCACTGCATCTAGCAAGAATGTTTAACCCAGGCAGACCCGTCATCAAGACCAGGACTCAGAAGAGAACTGTGGACACCCCAGCACTATTGTAGCCCAACATCTGTCCTCAGACGGCAATATCCTCCCGTTGTTCCTTGCAGCCCTCTCCCTTCCTGTGCTGTATTTGTCTTTTGACCTTTCATGGCTCAGTAACGCTTCCCCAGGGCCTCACTTAACATGGGTCCTGAGCACGCATTAGATCTCTGGATTTCTGACCCTCAGAACTATTTCTTGCACACAATTTCCACTTATCCTCTTGGCTTCATTAGCATCTGGCCACTCCAAGGAGCCACCCACCCGCTCCGGCTTAATCCCCAGACACCCCTTGGCCGTGGCCTCAGACAATTTGGCCTGGCCCATTACAATAGAGGTGTGGAGTTATTGGACATCAGGAGGACTTGGCCTCATTTCTTAACTTTGCTTTAGTTTCCCCCTAGCAAACTGGAGATCATAATACACCATGTTAGTTTGTGTTAAAGATCAGATGTCTAAAATGTACCAATCAGGATGAAAATGCCTGTGATTGAAAATGATGAAGAGGAGGAAGAGAGGGGAGAAGAAGGAAGAAGAAGAGAATTCCAGAGATAAACCCAAGAATTCACATCCGGCAAGTTACCCTGTTACCAATGGGCACCAAATGAAACAGCTGAGATCAATTAAATTCACTGAAATCTGAGATCAGTCATTTTACAGAAAATGATTTCGATGAAATTAATTCAATCTGCAATTCTGGTTTTTAAGCAGCAATAATGATTCCCTTGGCTAAAATGTCAGGCATTCAGGAGGGGAAGGAAACTTTATTATTACCGAGCGGGGTATCCCCCAAGAGCTCTGGCTTAGATGTGTAGCTGAGCCAAGACATCTGGCAATTTCAGAAATTGAACTTGATCTTCAACAAATATAGACACAAATGTGAAGAACATAAAATCACTCTTCAGAATGAGCCTTAATGGGCTGCGTTGCCTTTCAGAAACATTTTCTAATGAGCATTCGGACATGAAGTGATTCCAATTTGTAATGCATTTGAGGCAAACTGAGAGGAGAAATTGCATTTGCTTTTCCCCACTGGGCTGTTAAGGGACCCAGACTGACAAGCCTCAAAGACTTAGTTGTGGGCAATGCTCTCCGTGTTCCTCACTTGCTGGGACTGGCCCAGGGAAGACCCCAGCTCAATGGAGCCCTCCAGAACTGCTACAGACCAACAATCAACAGGCAGCCTAGGCAGCAAACATTGAGGGAGTCCCCGTGTGTGCCACGCACCTTGCTAGACACTGGCTGGAAAAAGAAGAGGAGCAAAGGACACAAAGACAAAAGAGACACAGAACTCACGGGCCAGGAGTGGGTGGTACACCCAGCCTTCTAAAATCCTGGTCTCCATTCTCCCAAGTTGTTGGGACAACTGGCCTTTGACATGCTCTGACTACCAATATGTACCCCAGCTATTTCCTGAGCTTCTCAGGGAGACCTGTTCCCTTACAGGTGACAGCCTGCACATTTGATCCACGTTTTGCCGAATCACCGAGGTGGTGCTAACATCTCAATGTTTACCTCCTTCCACATCTTGGCATCGATTTAACCCAGGCAGAGCAGACTCTAAGCTTGCTATGTGGGCTTTTTCCACGGGCCACCAAAATCTAGAGAGGCCCAACGTATGATAGAGATTTTTAAATTCCAGGCCAATTTAAGTCCCTTTCTCCTTAGCTCGGCCATTGTTTCAGCAGCTCTAGTTAGGAGCCCATCACTGGCCCCGGGCCAGGCACTTAAGCAACCATTAGAGATGGATTGAGCCAAAGAGCCAACATCAAGGAGAGAGAATTCCTAGGCCTTGGGCATCTTTGTGAGTTCCAGGGGAACACCGCACTCTGCTTGGTATATCTGGGCCAAGGGCTAGTCTGTAGAATTCCATTATGCAAATTAGAAAAGGTACTCCTCAGGGTAGGGAGAGCTCCAAGGGTCCACAGCTTGGGGAGCCTCTGGTTCTTTGGCAAACAGAGTCCAGAGTGGACATCAGTCCCACTCGCCCCTCAGCCGTTGTCCTCGCACAGGTCACAACCTGTTCCATTATAAGCAGAGGCTCTGTTTCAGGGAATGGTGGCCTTTCTTGGCTCCTTCCTAGACTCTCTCCTGTGTATTTGCTCCTGAAGAGTCCATTGACAGGACGCCTCTGGCTTCCAAAATGACCTGGGCCTCTACTCATCATTAACCCATTGTTTTCCCTGGGGCATTACCTGGCCTTCCTTGGAGAGCTTCGTCACCCTTGGGCAAGCCCACCAGGCTGCCCTGTTTCCAGTTCCCTGAGATGCTAATATTCATGATCCTGGAAAGATCATTAATAATTGTTCATAACCAATAGAGTGGGGAGACCAAGAACCTTGCTCTGCAACCAGGCTGTCTGCCTTGCAATTCATGCCCCATCCTTTCTTAGTCATGAAAGCCTGAGCAAGTTTCTTAAGCAATTTGTACCTTAGTTACCTCCTCTATAAAGTGAGCATAATAATAATAACCTCACAGAGTTTGGAGGAGGATGAACTGAGCGCACAAAGTGCACTAAGACAAGTACCTGCTCCATGTGGTGCTTAGCATGTAAATATTATTATTATGTTTATCTAATGAAGGTCTTTTATAATAACAGACACAGCGAACTGTCCTACTATGTGCTCTCAACATTCCTGTGTGGTTGAAAATTGTTCAAAATAAAGTCGTGGGAAGCCACAAAATACTTCTAAGTGAGGGATATGGGTCAGCCCCCCCTACTTGGCTTTACTGCTGGGAGTCGGGTTTTGCATAAACAGGACTGTATCACATATGTCCGTATTAATATACGCATTATTGGTACGTAAATGGGATCACATTTCACGTGCTATAGAAAGCTCCTTTTAAACTCTGTGAGCCTCACTCTCCACATTTGTGAAAACGAGGCAATATATTTCGTGTGTCTACCAGTTCTTCCCCCCTATTTCTAGAGCTCTACACAAGCTCCTGTTCTTCTGTCACCCTTACTGTCTTGTGTCCCTTCTCTCTGCCCATCTCTCTCCCAAAGCGTCAGAGCAAAAGCAGAAGAAAAAAAAATTCACCCATGATCCATCTCCCAGAGAGGGTCCATAAAAATGTTGTGCTGTGTTTTCTTTTTGAGTATGGTTGAGCTGTCCCTGGTTTTGTGCCCTATGTAATGAAGATGGAGAAGAATGGGAACACCAGCCTGGAGAGGTGTCATGAGTTTTAAATGAAACTATGCAGATTTAAGGGCCGGCACTGCATTCAATACACATTGGTTCTTTCTAGCTAGGGTGCTGCTTAGAAGGTTGATCCGAATCAGTTACATTTTTCCTAAAACTCAGTGCACATTGGCCTGTGTATAAACCTTTTCTGTTCCGGGTGATTTTTCTGCCTGGCATCACTCCTCTGTCCTTTTCCTACCACCCTGTGTTTTGCTGATGGAGAATCAATGGCACATTTTTCTTAAACAGCCTGCACTTGGTATTTTACTACCAACCATGAGGGCCCCCGCCTTTTAATTACTCCTGCTGAGCCCAGCACTATACATAACACTAATGTTTCTGGGACTGCCAGCAATTAAAACCAAAAATAAATAACACATTACAAGCTGCAAACCCAGCTAGGCCCGGGGAATGCTACGGATGGATAGAAGGCTTTTGTTTTTAATTGCTCAAGTTTCTCCAGGCCCTACAGAATGTAAACTCCTAACAGCTGCTGGCCAGGAGATGGAGCAGAGGAGGCTTTGATTTCCATATGTTTTCCGATGTTCTTTTGCTTGCTCTGGGCCCCCAGGAACCAATTGACATTCTTCTGCCTCAGTGCTTCACTCTGCAAAAGGGAGACGTTCGCGAACACAGCTGAGTGTACGCACATCCATTGATGAACATGCTGTTCTGAGGCATCTATCGAAATGGAGCAAGCTATATTGATTGTTGCCGCTATCTTTGTTTTTCTAACTTGAATAGAGTACTGAAAGGGCAGTTTCGATGAATACTTATTTCATCTATTGAATGTGTGATACCACAGGTTGTCCATAACCAGGATGAACAATTATAAAATCAAATTGCTAAAGCTCTCTTTGAAGCCCAACTTGGACAAATAATTATTTTTATTTTTTCCTACAGGGAGTTCTCATGAGGCACCCATGTCAAAGGGTTGGCTGTGCTTCCAACAGCTTCCGCTTGTGAGAAGCAAGAGGTCAGTTTCACCAAGAAGGACACTGAGCCTTATTCAGTCCCTGCCTCTCACCATACCTTCCAAGGAGTTCTGAATTTTTCTACCTAGTAGACATTAGATTAAAGGATCAAAGGGTCCCAAAATTGTGAATGCATCTGACACATGGTGCAAAATTATTCTTAGAAAGATTGCACCAGTAAAAACTCTGTTTTGCAAGGTCAGGAATGATTCTCCCTGTTGGTGCTGCTGGATGCCTCCTGAATGGTCCCTCCCAGAACTGAGAACCTGCAGACTCCAGACCAGTTTGTTCTCTGCCTCAACTCTGAACAGCTTTCTTGGTGCGGCTGAGACAGAGCAGGAAGGTACATGCCGCTGCTAATCCAGGCAGGGCCGGGCACCTGCCTCGCCAGCAGATGGCTGCGTTGCAGTTGAGTCCCCACCAGTCTTACTGCCTAGACTGCCAAGAAGTGCAAGATGCAGACTTCAAACACACCGGGGCAAATTCACATGCATTGCCTTTGCCGTGGGTGCTGGCGGTTTTGCTGCAGGCAAAGCATCTCTCTTAAAAGCAACAAATAATCAGCCTTGACAGCAGCAGTACTGAACTAACGCTGACTCATGAATGTCATCATTGTTCTTTCCTGCTATGGGCATTAGTCCATGTTCAGCCCTAAGCCAGAATGTCTGCATAGAGAACAAAGCTGATTATCTCCACGATGGCTTTATTGGAGGCACGCTGCTAATGCAGGCAAAAAAAAATGCAACGCTGGGGGAAGAAACATCCAAGGACAAGAAGACAAGAGGGCCTACGATTTGTTCCCATTGCCCACTGCTGCCTTTTGATGGGTCCCTTCAAGAGGAGGGAGCCCATGAGTGGCTTTTAGTTCCACGAGAAGTACTAGTCTGCCTTACTCATTAAGCTCAAGACTCATCATATGTTGACTGCCAATGAGCCAAAAAAAAAGTACCAGCTCTCTCCTCCAACTCCAGCGTTGCTTGCCCCCCTCCTGCACCTGTCAAAGCTCTGGGCACCAACCTCCCTGCCCTGAGGGAGGACTGAGGGAGAGGGCAGGGGACAGGCTGTCAGCAGCCCAGCTGTCTGGCCCAGCCCAGCTGGAAGCTCAGGCTCATTGCCTCTCTGTGTCTTTTCAAGTCATACCCATCAACATCCTTTTTTCACCCTTGTCATGTCCTTGGCCCCTACCTCGACCCTCAGCCCCCCGCCTCCCCCCTTGGATTGGCCGGCTTCCCTTGAACACGTGTTTTATTTCTTGCCTTGATGGATATCTTGGCACAGCAGCCCCTGCCACACACTGGACGGAGCAGCATACCCACTTAATTCGAGGGGTGATCATTTTTCTCTCGCAAATATGGAGTGCGGATGGTTACAGACCCTACCCACTGCTCATGGTGACGTTAGACCTTTTGGCCTATGAGAGAAGTGTCAGAAACGACCAGAAGAGAATATAAGAATTCCTTCCTTGGAGCGCAAGGATAGCACAGGAGGCAAGGTCCCTGTGACCCCTGGAGGGAAAACCAAGAGCCTGCATGTCATCTTCCACAGGAGGTGCAAACTCAGATACCTCCGGGGCCGGACAGATAAGACAGATGTGGGAAACTAGCCTTTGTAAAATAACAGGGAGAGTGAGCTGTAGGGGAAGTGCAGAATGCACACCCCTCCAAAGGGCATGCAAATTCAGTTTGAAAAAAAATCTCTATTCCGAAAAATCCATCCACGGACCACTATATAGAGGCTGCTGGTTTTGCCGTCCCTGGAAAATGGCAAGTATCTGGCTTAGAGAGGCAGACACCTGGGTGTCCATCCTCAACTCTGTCACTTACTTGCTGCCTAATTGTGGAAATGTCACTTCACCTTCTAAGCATCCACTTCCCAGCTATGAAATGTTATGACTTATAGCACTATTGGGAGGTTACAGGAGCTCTTCTGTGATGAGCCCAGCACAACGCCTGGCTCATAGGGGAGCAAACACACATTGGGTTCCTTTGCTCTGAAGTCTCCCAGAGACTTCACTTTCACTAGGCAGATAATAGTAGCTGAGGACTTATTCCTCAACAAGCCAGGCGAGTGGACCTCTGATAAAGGCATCGAGCTGTTGGAATAGGTAATCTGGGAACATCCAGTCAGTGAAGGAGCTTCATTGGTGTCTAATGATCCTCAGTGAAAAGATTCTTTCTCAAGTAAGAGACTTTGGAAACAGATAGGGGCTCAGTAGCATCATTCATTCATTCAGCTGGTCACAGAATCTTATCAAGCACCTACCAGGTGTAAAACACTGTGACTTCTGCTTAGCTGCTTCTGGGTCTTTGAACTTCTAGCCCCAGAGCTTATTACAGATCGATGTTCTGATCTCACTCAGATCACAGAAGTACAAGGAATATCTTTTCTTACCCAGGCATAAATATCGATCAGATGACTTTTTAAATCATCTACGTGCTGACTGCGCATCTGTTTGGAAATGTCCAATATTCCCTCGAAGCAGCTGCATGCGAACCTGAACTGTAATTTTCCTAACACATTCGTCAACATTTACGCCCAGTGCTATACCACCTACAGAAACGTACGAGGCACTTAAAACCGCAGCTGGTTTTCAGCACTCACACTGTAATTCACCAATTACCAAGGCTTAAAAAATCATTCCAGGGTGGACCAGGAATTATGTAAACCACAGATATAACAGTGATTATACCTGGCCCTTCTGGGTGGCTCTCACCTCAGCCACAGGAATCACTTTGCAAATACTAATTAGTTGCATTCATTCAGGGATGCCCCGTGTGGAATGTGACAGTCACTGGAAATGGGAAGAGAAGCCCTGGAGCCGCTCTACTGATTGAACAGGAAGGGCAGTGGCTCAGAGCCCAGCTTTCTTCCACGTGGTACATCAGAGAACAGAACGAGGTAACAGGTGGTGCAGGCAAAAAACTGCCGGGACCATGGGAAAAGGAATGGAGTAATAATGGCCTAAGGGCTCCCAAAATTCATAGAGAGGAGGGAACACTGGAGTGATAATTAGGGTGGTAAGAATCTACCCTAGATTCTGGATAGAATCGACAGCTATCCCAAACTGACTGTCTGTACCTGGTTGAGATTTGCCAAGACCTCTTGACGTGACCATCAGGATGGTTGTTTAACTCTCTCCTGCCTCCAAGTAACCATGTTCACTGCTATCAATATTCCCACATCACAGGTTCAATCAGGTAATTATCTGCTAGGAATCTCTAACTGCCTTTAACCCCACCACTGCTATTACTTTGTACAAGGGTTGGGGGAGGTCCAGTGTGCCGCCTGTTTTTGTAATAAAGTTTTATTAGCACACATGCATTGTCATTCATGTATACAGGGTCTATGGCCGTTTTTGTGCTTCATGGCAGATTTGTATAGTTGCTACAGAGATCGTAGGGCCTGCAAAGCATAAAATATTTACTATCTGGCCCTTTAGAGAAAAAGTTTTCCAAGCCCTGGTCTAAGGCAGGGCTTTTAACACTTTTCCTCCAAAGTACTTCAAACCCTAAAGGGCATTCATTGTCTTCTTACAAGTGCACAAATATTTCGATGTCGCCATGTTTATCTTAAAATCATACGACTTTTGCACTAGAATATATCTTGTTTGTTTTCATATAAAAAAATCACAGGTATTTTGTTTGTCTTAAATCTGCAGAGAAAATTGATGACCCAAGGAAATGTACAATGGTTATTTCATGCTTTCAAATGAGAAGAATGGGTTCATGGGTTAAATCCTGAACCTTTCAAGCTAGTATTTGAGGGTCCACAGGGTAGACAACCTAGGAGATTGAGAGGAAGTTGATTTAGTCAGGGCCCAATCAGGAAAACAGAGGACACTCCCAGTAATATTTTAAAAAGGAATTTTACACAAGGAATCGATTACAAAGGGCATGGAAGAACTAAGACATCAAGATGGGACAGTGAAACAACTAAGAGATTGTCATAGCAGAAAGCACTACCCTCCCCCATCACCACCATCCAGGGCTGGAGGCAAAGGGAAGAGGCAGAGGTGTTAGAACCCAGGAATTGGGTCCACTGACGGAAACCGGAACCACGGTGGACCTGTGACGGGGGCGGAAGAGATGCGTGATGGAGGAGCAACAGCAGCTGCCCTGGCCTATCCTGTCCTCTGTCCTCCAATCTCCCACTGGTGCCCCCTACTGGCTGAGCCCAGCTAGAAGCCACATGATGGTTCCCTGGGAACTGTAGCTTTGTTACATTACAGAGTGAGAGAAGGGCAGGTCATGGGTCCGAGAGCAAACAATCAAATGACTGGCACAGATGGCCCTGAGGGGAGGTTGCCGTCACTAGAAAGAGTCCATCCAGGTGGCCACCAAGAGGCCAAAGAGTGACAGAGCCTCAGGGAATTCATTACAGTGCAGGATCTGGTCCTCAGAGCCTCCCTCTGACCACGTATTATATTCATTCTGATGAAATGAAGCTAATGCATAAAAACCATAGTAACCATCTAGCTGATGAGACGTTGCAGAGGCCTGAACATTATTTCCCTGTAGGAAAACTGTTAGGAACCCCAACTCATCTGCAGGTGCTTTGGAGCATGGAGGCCAAACCTGGGGTTGCTTGTTTTATGATCAGTATGTTTTTAGACATCGGGTTCCCATAAGCTGAGTGATCGTCTCCACGGCAAGGCTGTCCATGCCATCAAAAACAGATCCATCTCATCTTTGGGTCAAGGCTCCTTTCCACGGAACTGTGCCCACAGAAGTCTTGCCCATGTTTGCTCAGCGACCCACCCATCATGCTTTCATGACTGGCTAAAGGGCGACTCTTTATTTAGACGGCTAACAAAATCAATCAGGTCTCAGTCTGGCCTGGGAGACAGTCTGCCTCTTTGAGAAGACACACCTTTGCTTTTATTTATTACATGTTGCTATTATGACTTAACTGTCAAAAGACAGCCCTTTCCAGAAGACTAGCATGGCAGGATGGGGGAATCAAACAAGGCAGGTTTGCTATAGCCCCTCACATGCTACACGCAGGCCCTTGCTTGCTATAGCCCCTCACATGCTACACGCAGGCCCTCGCTATGCTGTCTTCCTGTGTTTTCCTGGTCCTTGTCTATAGAAGACAGTTCACAGTGTGTTAACCACATCCTGCATTTTCCCAGCCACAGGCTTTTGCTGACCTGCTTTCCCCCAAGGAATGTCCATTCCCAAGCACCTTCTAATGCTCAGGGCCATTCTCAGTGCCCATCTTTCATCGATCTGTCCTGAACCCCAAGTCAAGCTAACTCAATTGCCACTCCTCCAAGGCCTCAGAGTGCCTTGTTGAAATACTTCTACTGTAAAATACTCTTCCTTTATTATGGCCAGAGGTCTGCTTTGACTTCCAAAATTACCTACCAAAGGACAAGAACCATGTCTTCCTCACCTCTATATCCCCAACAGTGCTTGGTATACAGTAGGAGCCTTATTATCTGAATTAATAACTCTGACAGATGATCTGGTTTCTCTCTGAAGACTTTCCCCTGAATCATCCTATTTATTATTAGATAGCTTTAGTTTTTAGAATGTTCTTCCTTCTTTTGACCTAAAATCTTATTACGTTCATCCGTTTGTCTTAGGTTATCCTCTGGTGTTACACAGAATAATTCCATTCCTCCTTCCATGTGGCAACCCTGTCGATATTTGAATAAAGGTCTCCTTTTCTCTCAGCTATACCTTCTATGCTTTGGGCGTCGATAATGCCCGTCGCACTGGCTCTGTCTCATGACTGTCCACTCCCGGGATCCACCCTTCACACCTATTGGACTTTCCATTCAAATGATGCTGACGTTGAACATGATGCCTAGGTAGTCATATGTGTTCATTAGCTGTCATGTGCTCCGGAAAATCACGTTAGACAACTTCATTCTCCCACAGCCCGCACTTCCACCTGAGGTTTTCAGCTCTTCTGAACGATGCAGGCTACTGGACGACTCTTTTCCAGACCAGCTCTAGATCATGGCATCCCTGGGCTTCATCTATAGGTGCTACCGCGGGGACCCTCTGTTGGGGATTAAGCTGTCTGTGCCCAGCCATCCTCTTAGTTGCCACAGAGGTCTTAGTTCATACTACTTAAAGTGCACCACTGTGTTCAATCTCATAATAATTTCTTCTACAAACCAACCTTAGGATAATAGGTCATTGAGAAAGAGAATAAGAGAGAGAGGGAAAGAGGGAGACCGAATTTCTCTCAGGCACCAGATGTCCACATGCCCAGAATCAGCAGTTCACCCAGGCCACTCTCACCAGGATGGATGCAATAGCCGTCTCCAACCTATTCTCCACACAGTATCTGCTGTGAGCTTTTATTACTGAGTTTTGTTTTTTTCTTTTTTCTTTTTTGGCGGTACGCGGGCCTCTCGCTGCTGTGGCCTCTCCCGCCGCGGAGCACAGGCTCCGGACGCGCAGGCTCAGCGGCCACAGCTCACGGGCCCAGCCGCTCCGCGGCACGTGGGACCCTCCCGGACTGGGGCACAAACCCCGTGTCCCCTGCATAGGCAGGCGGACTGTCAACCACTGCGCCACCAGGGAAGCCCTGCTGTGAGCTTTTAAATGCAAATCTGGTCATACCGTTCTCCTGCCTAAAACATTCCAATGACACCCCTTTGTTCTTGGGAAAAAAGACCAAAATTTCTAGCCTGGTCTTTGTGGCCTTCCATATATCTGTTAGAAACCAGTTGACTATCCCTTACACACCCTCCTCAGCCCAGATCAAGCAAATTCCTCTGTTACACAGTCTCATAGCCCCATGGACCACTACTACATCATGTGATTCTACCCTGACTTGTGTGACTCTTTGAATCAGGCCTGTCTTCCCCTCTGGAGTAAGCTCACGTGGCAGGGACCATGTCTGTTTCTGCTCATCCCCATAGCCCCAGCATCAGGCACGGACCTGACACATAAAAAGTCTTCAATAAAGCATTTGTGAATGAAAAGGAAGAAGGATGATGTGGTAGGCTGAATAATGCCTCCCCAAACTTACCCACATCCTAATCCCCAGAACCTGTGAGTGTTACCTTCTACAGCAAAGGGGGCTTGAAGATGTGATTAAGTTAGTGGTCTTGAGATGAGAGATGCTCCTGGACTATCCAAGTGAGTCCAATGTGATCACAAGGTGCTTATAAGAAGGAGGCAGGAGGCTTCCCTAACGGCACAGTGGTTAAGAATCCACCTGCCAATGCAGGGGACGTGGGTTCGAGCCCTGGTCCAGGAAGATCCCACAGGCCATGGAGCAACTAAGCCCATGCGTCACAACTACTGAGCCTGTGCTCTAGAGCCCACGAGCCACAACTACTGAGCCCGTGCGCCACAACTACTGAAGCCCACACATGCCTAGAGCTCGTGCTCCGCAACAAGAGAAGACACAGCAATGAGAAGCCTGTGCACCACAACGAAGAGTAGCCCCCGCTCACCGCAGCTAGAGAAAGCCCGCGTGCAGCAACGAAGATGCAACGCAGACAAAAATAAATAAATTAAATAAATTAAGAAAAAAAAGGAGGCAGGAAGGTCAAAGGAGGAAAGAAGGGATGTGAGGATGGAAGCAAGAGGCTGGAGTGATTCAAGGGAGGGGTCGAGAGCCAAGGAATGCAGCCAGACACGGGAAGTAGAAGAGTCAGGGAAATGAATTCTTCCCTAAAGAGAGCAGCAGGAACCAGCCCTGCCCACAGCTTGCCTTTAGCCCAGTGAGATTGACTTTGGACTTCTGGCCTCTATAACTGGAGGAGAATAAATTTGTGTTGCCTTAAGCTGCCAGATTTGTCGTAATTTGTAACAGCAGCCACAGGAAACTAATATAGATGGGAAGAAAAAAGAGAAAGAAAAAGACAAAGATATTTCTATTTCACATTTGGAAAAAAGTAAGAAATACCTTACCTAAAAGTACCTAAGAGAAAAGATCTTTTCAGAAAGATCAAAGTACATCTATCCAGGTAGAGACTGCCGTGCTTGGAAAGGGCCTCCTATGTGAGAATATAGTGTGTTAATTTCATCGAATTCTGGCGAGGACTTTTCCACTCCCCCGCCCCGCCCCCCCCACACACACCTTCCGGCCCTTACACATTGTATGTAAGTGAACACACTCCCCCTGCTCTGCTGACATCTGGAAACTGCTTTTCTGTGCTTAGGGCCCCTCTGCATCCTTCCAGGAATCTGACCCTCACTACGCCCCATCTCCCGCCCAGTGGCTCCTGCCTAAGTCCTGGTAACTCAGAGGGCTTAAGCAGCCCCTGTGACACCTGAGCTGCCATTCACAACCAGTGAAGGGGGGGCAAGAGCTGGAGCCCATGTCTTCGTGGTCCTTGTGCAGTGCTCTGTCCACCACCCACGATGCCTCCTTGTCTACAGGTCAGAAAGGATGCTTGGGGGCTTTACCTAGGGAGATAAAAATGACTCTTCCTAAAACCTTGCCAACCAGAGAGATCCAACTGCATTTCCAGCTGCAAGTCCTGCTCCAAAGTATTCCAGAGCTTGTCTTTTCTCCCTCATTGCAGGCCAAGGCTTGCCTGGCACGCATCTTAATTTCTTTCTGCCTCAAAAAGCCCCCTGACCAAAGAGGGCTGGTTCTCCTATTCAAAGCAGTGCAACCTCCCTGCCTCAGCAAATGACACGACATTTGCATAAAGCCTGAATTGAGATGCTCTGGAGTGGGTGATGCATTCAGAAAGGGCCTTGCTCTGTTCCTGCCCATCACCCTCACCGGAGATCCTCTGCCCTCTGCCTCTGTTTCCGCACAGCCAGCCCCAGAACTAGCACGGGGAGGGAGGCAGAATTGGGCCAGCTGCCTGACGACTTTAATGTTAAAATGTGTTGAACATTCACAGGCCACAGAACTCTGCTAAGTGAACCAAATGGGCCTCCCTAAAGCCATATGTTCACTCCATCACATCCCAGCTGCAGCCCTCCTGCAAACAGGGAGCAGACTCGCTGGGGAAGCTTTGGGTTTTTTTTTTTCTTTCTTTCTTTCTTTCCTTCCTGTTGAACTGCTAATGCCAGATGCTGATGTCACAACCTGAGCCCTGGCAGAGAAAAGTCAGCAGCAAGCAGCATCCCCAGAGAGCAGGAGCCTATCCTTTCCCAACAAGCACTTTTTCGAGGCATCTTTAAACTTTGGCATCCCCGGTACATACTTAAAGGATGAGATCATTACGGAGTGATTAGCAGCTGGGTCAGAGACTGGCTAAAACTTTCCTCTTTCCCTTGGGCCCCCAGCCAGTCCACATTTGTCAGCCTTCCTTGTAGTAAGCTGTGGCCAATGACTGAGTTTTAGCCAATGGAATGGACTATGTGACACTTCCATAAAAATAGAATCTTCCATGGTCTAGGGTTACCAACCATCCCAATTTGTCCATGACTGTCCTGATTTTAGCACTGAAAGTCCTATTTCCTGGGAATTCTTTCAGTCTCTGGCAAACAGGAATGGTTGGTCGTCCTAGTGATCTCCCCCCACCCCTACTATCACCTGTCAGCTCTATACAGAGGCTCCTGGGCCCTAGATCATGCTTCTCAAACTTCAGCTTACAGCAGCATCACCTGAAAGGCTGGATAAAACATGGATTTCTGGGCCCCGACCCAACAGTTTCTGATTCAGGAGGTCTGGGGTGAGGCCCAGGAATTTCCGTTCCTAACAAGTTCCCAAGTGAGACAGGCGCTGCTGGACCAGGGACCACACTTTGAGAGCCCTGCCCTAGGTCAGAGGGTCTCAAACTTTGCTACCTGTGAGAGTCACCTGAAGAGTTAAAAGAAAAAAAATCCCATTACTTAGGCTGTTCCCCAGATCACACCAGAATCTCTAAGAATGAGCCCTAGTTGGCAGTTGACTTTTAAACTCTACAGGTAACTCCAATTTTCAGCCACATTTCAGAACCAGTGCCCAAGACCAGTGTGTTCAAACGTTAATGTCCCTGTGACCCGCCTGGAGATATTATTAAAATATAGGCTCTTATTCAGTCTGTCTGGGAAAGGGACTGGGATTCTGCATTTTTAACAAGTTCCTAGGTCATGATGAAGCCACTGGTCTGAGCAACCACACTTGGAGTAGCAAGGCCTCAGCTCAGTGGTTCTAAGACTTCGGTGTGCATCAAATCACCTGGAAAACCTTGTAAGAACATAAAGATTGCTGGGCCGCACCCCCAGAATTTCTGACGCAGTAGGCCTGGGTGGGGTCTAAGAATCTGCATTTCTAACAAGTTCCCCAAGAAAGTTCTGGCTACTCGTGCCAGAAGAAGAGAAAGGAGTGGATTCTGAGGGACAAACAACCACAAAGGTTCACGACCTTGATACAGATCCCGACCCATTTTAGGGAAGCTGTCAAGATGCTGAAATGAACAATGAACACAACAGAGGCCCCAAGGTCTCCCTCTGATGCTGAGAAATGGACAAACAATCCATCTTAATCTCCACATTCACTCTACAGCTTCTGACGGAGTCCAAACCAGGTGAGGTCAGAAATATCTTACTATCAATACATCTAGTGGTTCACATTTACACACTGCTTTCTACGTGCCAGGCACTGTCACAGCCACTGAAAATTCTGTCCTTACAGCAACCCTAGGAGAGAAGTACTATCATCCCCTTCACACTGTGTCTGAGGAGACTGAGACACAGAGAAGGTAAGTAACGGGTCCAAGGTCACGAAACTAGAACCAAGATTTGAAACCAGACAGTCTGACTCCAGTGTTCACTGTTGTAATTATCCCCTGTACGCTCTCCCTCAGGGAGCAGAAAAAGATCATGACCTGAAAAGAAACATCTAGACATTATTATTTAAGCTAATTAGCACAAATATCTTTGTCTCCTTCCCAAGTCTGGTGCTCACTAAGGTTTTAATTGTTTACAGGGAAAATATAAAACTACAGGAAAAAAAGACATGATAAGTCCATCAAAACCTTAAAGGATCACTGGAGATCCCCAAATGCCTGCCTCGGAGCAGAAGCCTGAAAAGCCATGAGCAGCACTTTTGCAGCCCCCATCCAAGAGATGATTATGCTGAGAGCAAATTAGAAGCAATGCTCAGCCCATCTGTGACTTTGGACAAGTCACTGAACCTCACTTAGCTTCAGTTTCCTCATCTGGAGAAGGAGGGCTAAGAAAAGAACTTGCCTCCTAGGAGTGTGGTGAGAATTAAACCAGGTATTACATGTCAAGGGCTCAGTCTGGTGTCTGCATTAAAGAAGTAGTAACTATTATGATGCCATTTTTAGTATCAGTTTTTAAAAAATCTACTTTGAAGGGTGATTATGAGGATTGGAAATAATATATGTGCCACACCTGGCACTAAAACATAAAAAAAAAAAAAAGCCATTATTACTATCCCCACCATGGACATGCATCATGTTACCTTTAAGGGAATCAGTATTTATGGAACACTGACCATGTTTCCAGCATGTATTCACTCATTCATTCAACAGATACTACTGGGAGGGGGTCACATCTTGCATGTATGTTGAAGGTGGAGGCTATATGGATGGATCAGATGTGGGATGTGGGAGAAAGAGAACTGTCAGAGTTGATGAAGAGCACACAGTCCTCGGTACCACAGTGGAAGTGAAATGGATAAGGGTAGAAGGAAGGACATAAAGCTGGAGACATGGACAAAGTACAGCTCATGAGGAAACCTGTGCATGAGAAGTGCGCTCTTCTCTCAGAGGGCAATGGGGAGCCATGCAAGGGCTAAGAACGGAGGAGGGCTGACTTGAAGATGAGACTGAGTGCTGTGGAACCAGCAGAAATTCTTCTATAATATAGCAGTTTGGGTGAAACACAGAGGGGCCTGAACTAAGGCAAGCACAGGAGGAATGGATAGGAGGGGAGATGTGGGAGTGAGCTGTTGGTGTGTTGGCGTGAATTGTTGGTTGGTTGAATGGAAAGGGTGAGAGGATAGAGGAGTCCAAATGGAGTCCCAGGTTTCTAGCTTGGTAGCCATGCCAGAGATGGCCAGTCATCAGCCCTTCTTCATTCTCCCTGTCTTCCTTTCCATCAGAAACCCAGCTAATTGTGCTCATCTTTTAAACATATATGCCCTTCCCTGGAGAGGCTGTGGAGAAAAGGGAACCCTCCGACATTGGTAGGAACGTCAATTGGTGCAACCACTATGGAGAACAGTATGGAGTTTCCTCAGAAAAACTAAAAATAGAGTTGCCATATGATCCAGCAATCCCACTCCTGGATATATATCTGGAGAAAACTCTAATTCAAAAGGACACATGCACCCCTATGTTCATAGTAGCACTATTTACAATAGTCAAGACAAGGAAGCAACATAAATGTCCATTGACAGATGAATGGATAAAGATGTGGCACATATATAAAATGGAATATTACTCAGCTATAAAAAAAGAATGAAATAATGCCATTTGCAGCACCATGAATGGACCTAGAGATTGTCCTACTAAGTGAAGTCAGTCAGAAAGAGAAAGACAAATACCATATGATATCACTTACATGTGGAATCTAAAATATGACACAAATGAACTTATCTACAAAAGAGAAACAGACTCGCAGACAGAGAACAGACTTTTGGTTGCCAAGGGGGAGGGGCAGCAGGGGAGGGATGGATTGGGAGTTCGGGACTAGCAGATGCAAACTATCATATATAGAATGGATAAACAACAAGGTCCTATTGTATAGCACAGGGAACTATACTCAATATCTTATAATAAACCATAATGGAGAAGAATATGAAAAAGAATATATATAACTGAATCACTCTGCTGTACACCAAAAACTAACACAACATTGTAAATCAACTGTACATATATATATATATATATATATTTTTTTTTTCCCAGAATTTCTTGCAGATAAAGGTCACCATGTAACATCATTCTGGCCAATGAGATATGTGTTGAATGGAACTTTCTGGAAAGCTCCTTAAGGGGACTCAGCTGGAACACACCATCTCATCCCACTCTTCTTCCTTCTTCCTACCTGGAATGTGGCCAGGAAAGTAGACTGGGAGGGGGCACGCAGGGGCCATACTGAAACCACAGAGGGGTGGTAGCGCTGGACAGCTGAAGTGGCTGCTGAGCAGGAAGGTTGCTTGCAGAGCACAGAGGACCATTTTCTTCTGGTCTAGGTTAGAGCAGAGTGTATTATGTTCTTTTGACTTTTCACCGCATGCCACCGAATGGAACCGTAGAACGACAGAATTTAGAGTTTGGCGGTTTCCTCTTTTAAATCTCTCTTGTCTGTCAAGGGGAAATCAAATGATGGAGAACTGCCTCTAGGAATGAATACATACGTCCAGGACGTCCAGGATGAAACTCCTCTCTGAAGTGGCAGCCTCGCCCCTGTTTCCAGTCTTCGCCTTTATCCATCTCCAGACTGCATGGAACAGTCTTAATTCATGTCCATACATCAATGTATAAGTCACTTAGCATTTTCACATACATTTCATCACAGCCACCCCTTCAAAGAATATCTAAGGGTGAATTTCTATCAGGCAACATTGCAGAAAGGATAAAGGTGTTTTACTCTCAGTCTCAATGGAATGAACTTGGAAGATGTCCTACCCCACGGAAGCTGGGACGGCTCTCCTTCATGAAGTGTCCTCATGACGAGGCTGTCCAGATCTTGTTTAATACCCCACCATCCAGGATTTTGCCTCTGCCCTGCCCAGAAATGTGGTATTATTAACTCACGTAGAACAGATTCCTTGCTCAGGGGCAAACTCAGCATTAACCAAGCTTACAGGCCTAATGTCTAAAGCCAAATAGTGGTTTCTCAATTTACAGTGAGAAAATTTATAACTGCCATGAAGAGGGTTTGAGGAGCGTATAAGCAAAGCAAGAAGAATTCATTCGATGGGCTGAATGTTTGAGATCCTCCTATTAAAGAAGAGTTGGCCTTAGTAATGGGACCAGTGGTTAACCACAACTTTCCCATCCATTCCGTGTTGGTGGTGCCTATGTATCCAGCACTACAAACACTTAAAAGACCTCTGCTAAGGGTCCCCCCACCCCATGAGGGGACCTGATTTTCTACAGGGATTCTCCTGACTGCCAAGGTCTTTCTTTGAATATGTGAATTGCTATAATAAGGTGGCTGTCTGTTCTCACTGCCTCTTTAAGGTGACTTTGCCCTGTTCTGCTCTGATCTATTATGTATCTATATTAAAGTTTAACTCAGAAGGCATCCCTCACTTCTAAGATCTTAAGCAATGACTCGCGTTAGACCCCAAAGGCTGACAAGAGCAATGAAACTAGACTGATTTCTGCCTGTGGCATAGAAGCCTTTCTCATAACTTCATAGTCTAATGTTTTGTTTAGTACCAGCGAGACTTTAAATTCTGGGCTGTAGGGAAATGTTTCAGAAAGGCCCCGTGTAGCCCTTCTGCTTATAAAGTAAGCTGCCATTTCCCCCAGAAAAGGACTTCAGATCAGGATCTCAACAGAATTCCAAGGCTGGCTGGGTATCATTATGCCTCTGTTGGTGGGAGCCAGTTCACGGCTTAATTCATACTTGAATCTTATAGGGCAATCATTGACATGGTAACATAACAATTCCCTTCACTGTCATCACTTCTTGTGGTTCAAGCCTTCTCTCTTCTCCCCAGCAGGCCGGATGAATCATACTGTATTTGGACAGCTAAATGGTGAGCCCACATATAAAAAGGGTTTTCTGGCACTAGAGGTGGGTTCCAAGCACATCACTGATGAGATAGTCAATTTCTCTGGCACCGGCATGATGGAAACAACTTGCTGGGGATACGCAAGTCGCCATATGCAAAAATACATCATTTCAAGAGGCAATTTGCATGGGTGGATGCAGCACTGAAAAACACAGGAGGAGAAAAGGAGTCATTTGGGTCCTTCCTCCCTTTGAGCTGGCACCTGTCTCCAAACAAATAGCACAGAATCAGTCCTAAACCCCTCTGTCCCTGGCTGGCCACCTAGAAAAGTCAAGGGGATCAGAGGTAGCACCCTGCTGCCTGCTGCCGACAAGTCCCAGAGCACTCTCCGGACCGTGACTACAAAGCAAGATGGTTGAACTAGTTGGGTTCTAAAGGTCCTTCCAATTCCTGTGTTCTATTTTAATTGATGCCTAATTAATTACAAAATTAGGCTCTCCAGGCACATAGGGATCAATCCACTTCACAATAGAAAAAAAGCAGTCATTCATTTGGCAAGTATTTATGAGCATCTTCTACATAGAAGGCATGCTACGTTCTGCCATGGGAGACTCAGTTACAATGGAGGTGCTACTTTGATTCTACCATTTTGTCCTGACAACTCATTGATGCCATTGGAACAAGTTGTTAAAGTTACAAGGTTTTTTACTATTTATTTTTCCCTGTGTTCTGTGCACATCAGCCTCTCTGTAAAATAGGGAAGAACAAATCTGACTCCATGTTAGGTCTGTTTTTTTTACTTTAACCTCTGTATTCTATTGCTTTTGCTACAAGTTAAGAATGTTGCCTATAGCCTGAAATATACAGGATAGCCCATTCTCAAGGCTCTGACCTTTAAAGGTGCAACACTTTTCTATTCATATAGAGTTAAAAAGTTGCAGAACAGAGAATAACATTTGTTTTGTTGGAGGTTTACAGGAACATCCTGACATGACCTGACCTGACCTGACCTACATGGACAGCTGCAAGAACAAAGGATTCTGACACCAAGAAGTTTGCGACAACCAACCACACCCCCGGTCCCCTTTTAGTATAAAAGAAGCCTGAATCCTAACTTGGGGAAGATGGTTCTTTGGGACATCATCTTCTCAGTTGGCTGGCTTTCTGAATAAAGTAGCTATTCCTGGCCCTAACACCTCGTCTCTCAACGTATGGCCTGTTGTGGGGTGAGTAACTCAGTAACACCTCTTAATCCACACCTCAATTCCACCCCATCCCTACTGGTCTTACCAGCCCCTCAGAGCTGTCATCAGACTCAGATATATGCTGGGGTCAGGGAGGGAGCAAGGGGCTTGGTGAGAGTCAAGAGTGCGCACCGCTGAGGACTGAGGTCATGATCGGAGATGGAGGAGTTAGAGCCTGACTTCACTGTGAGCTCTGAGTTCAAGTTCAGGCTTTGCCACTTATCAGCTTCGTGTCCTTGAAAACTGCTTCCCTTGTGTAAAAAGTGATTAAGAACAGATCTGCCTCATAGGCCCAGTGTGAGATCAGGAGAAATAAATGTGATAATGCACATTAAGTGCTCAGCACAGGGCCTGGGAGAGAATAAATGCTCAATTACAATGAAGAGATTATCATCATCAGGGATGAGTGAGGTTTAGAAATCTGACTCTCATCAAGGATGTCTATGTCCCGTTACTAGCGGATAGGATAAGAGCCCTATGCATCAAGATAGCTGTGTCAAATGAGCCACATGACAGGGTCTTCCTTAAGGTAAAATGCTGTGCCTGCTCTCACAAAGCTAGAGACACTAAACATATATGACTGATGGTAATAGAAAAATATCAAGTGGAAGGCGAAGATACCAAAACCAGTGTTCAGAGGAGGGCTACACAAAGCAAGAAGTGAGTGCTTTCATTCTGGAAGCATCACAGAGGGCTTTGTGGAGCTGGTAGCGTCCAAAGCCAGGTAATATCGAGGCAGCTCATCCAAGCCTGAGAACAGCATGAGTACACACAGGGAGCTGGACATCCCAGGACCCATTTAAGGCAATAAGAGAGCGAGTCCCACTCTGTACACTGCGTCCGCCCCCAGACCCCAGGAGAGGGTGGACAGGAAGAGAGGGAGCCCCGTGCTTCCCTTTATGATGTGAGTTCCTCTGTGTCACTTGAAAGGGAAGGGCACCTAAGAGCTGTCATGTAGCAGATAAGGCTGTAGTCCTAGGCTGCCCACATTTCAGTCTTGGATGTGCTCCCTTGCTAGCCGTGTGCCCTTTGGCAAATTATTTAACTTTTCCTGTTTCAGTTTCCGCAGGTGGAAGACGCGGTTAATCGTACTGATAGTGTTGCCAAAGGGATTAAATGAGACAATGCAAGTACAGCAGGTGGCATGCACCCTCTGAGCCAGAGCCACAATAACCGCATACAATCATACGATAATACAACTTAGCAATACTGTATCATTATATAACGTGAGATCCCTGGGCTGGAAATGCGCGGAATATCGTGTGTAGTGCTACCAATCCTCTGAGCACTGCTTGTCACCTCATCCGGAAATTCTATACCCACTTCAAGCCACTAGAATAAACTGGAGGGTTAAGATGTTTTCAAAGTAGATTTTCTTTTCAGAAACAGATAAAACCAGCCTTTTGGAACAACAACAAAAAAATCTCTGAAACTAATTTCAACCTCCTGGTGGTCTACTCCAGAAAAGTGACAACAATGATGACAACTGATGTTTACTGAGCACATACTATGTGCCAGGCACTGCTCTAAAAACTTCAACTGTATTAATTCCTTCCATTCCCTCCAGACCCTGACAAGGTGAGTTTTACTGTTACATGAATTTTACAATAGGGAAACTGAGGGCTCCCTTAAAAGGACTCGTATCCAACCTGGGCTGGCCCAACAGGAAACAGGAATTCATTTCTCAAGGCAAAGAGGCTTCCAACGTATTCATCCTGATTTTTGCTCCAAACCATACATTTGCCACATGTGGGAATGGCTGACTCTCCCGCTACCACCATCACCAAGGGAAACAACTGCCTGGCTGGGATGTCTCCCTAGGCTGACGCAACCAGAACAGCCTGCCCAGCAAGTGACAGCCATCACTGGGCGGTGCCGTGGCCACTTTCTGGTTAGAGACTCTGTGATTCCTCCCCACCCCACCGCCCCCACTTCCTGGAAAAAAACTGGAAGAGATTGTAAACCCCAAAAGGTCAAGATCAGACTGTCTTTCTCAATGAGCACAAGGCTACAGGACCATCGTCCCAGATCCCCCGTGCTGGCCTGAGTTCAGAAGCATCCTCATGGCGCTCCCACAGGGATGCTTCTGATGACAGACAGCAGGAAGGCTCGGATTCCCTAAAAGTGTTCACTCTCATGAGCTACTCCCCATCTGCCTTCAGTTCTATCGCTTGTCTTATACCCTCCCTCGGGGTTGCAGGAACCAGACTCCTTTCCAGAGACAAATCGACGGACAGACAAAGAAACAAAGAGGAGTGATGAGCTGGAATTTTTTCAAGAAAAGGCTTTGATCTGGAAAAAAATAGAGGCTGTCCATTTATTTATTCATCCCTCCACCCAACTTCCTAAAAATTACTCCTTTTATCACTTTCATACTTTAAAGGTTTAATTATCATCTATAAGATAAGCTTAAATTTAAGGCTCTTCAAAATCTAGCCCTAAACTTTACAGTCAAACATATTTTCAGTGATCCCATTGGATCTGCTCCAGCCCATCTGTTTTACCCACAGCTCACCTCCCTTTACACTTGGTGCACTGGTCCCTTCCTCGGTGTGTTCATTAACACTATTCCTCCTGCCTGTGATGCCCTTGCCTCTGCTTTCATGGATGTGCTCATGTCAGCTTCTTGGACCACTCCATCACACATGACCCCTCTCTTTCTGCAGGAGAGGGCTGTCCGTGTGCTGCACTGGCCTACCAGGGACATGTCATCTTTTCACTGCTAGCTGACATTCCACTAGTTTACAAAATTCAACATTAATCTATTTTACTGAGCATTTGCTAAGGGTAAGATACCCTGCTATCTCTGCCCTGCAGAGATCTGAAGATGTAATCCCACCCTTCAAGGAGTTCATCATCTGATGAGAAAGATAAACAGATGTGCAATGAAACTCAATGAAATAAATGCTCTGTAGATGTATCAGGCATGTGTAGATGCACGGTCGAAGGTTAAGGAATTCTAACACACAGCCCTCCTGTAGGGCCCCAAAGTCCAACAATAAACCAGCTGAGGCGCTGGACACAGACCCACAACATATCAGCCACTGTAGAATCATCCCAAGGTCTCTTCTATTAGTACAGACATTCTTTTTTCTTTAGAAACTGTCCACTGGGAAGGCACGTGTATGTCTTCCCAAAGGGGATGTGGTACAGGATGGTTCCATCCATATGGAGAGAGAAGGAGCGGGAAGATGGAATGTGACATCTGGAAATGGGAGGCCAGAAGCACCATCTGGGAGGGAAGTTGGGGGGATCTGAAACAAGAAGTTCCACTCGTTTCATATAAGCAATCTGGTGTCAGCCCAGCATAAGGGCTTCAACAGGGAGGAGTAGACGTGACAGGTGTCCAAGGGTCCAGAGTGCCCAGCAGGGCTGGAGGGGTGAGGCAGACGTCAAAGGTGAAACTGGCAAAAGCTGATGGCAGGGACCAGACAAGGCTGGAAGGCCAAGGCAGCAGGGTCTTAAAGGTAGTAGCTGGCGAGGGTCAGCGTAGGAAAACAGGGAGAAGCCCACCCACCTGCAGGCAGACTCCACCCTCCACCCTCCTCCGGGGCTTGACAGCGGGGCTAGTTCCCTCTGGGTGAGAAGACGAAGTGCTTCCGCCACGAGCAGAGGACCTCAGCCCTTGTCCTTCTCAGGGCCTGAGACCCAAGTAAAACAATTCCCACAAAGCCCTACAATACTGTTCCCTTCCTTTCGAGGACACTAAGCAACCCCCAACTTAAAATATGCTCTGAATCGTCAGATGCCTTCAGCCCCTGCCACGCAGTCATCAGAGCAGCCACGGCTTAGTAGATGGGCTGCATGTCCTCCTGACTGTATTCAAACATCAGTTTCTATCTAACCTGGCATCTAAACCCAATCAATGCTAGACTATAGAGTAGACGTGGAGAAGTTGCTCCATGGTGGCCCTCATGATCACTTTCCTATAAGATTCAGGGACCTGCCCCACTGATACACATGGAGATGTCCCTAATGTCTCTACTAAGCACATGCCCATCAGGGGCTATACCACAGTGACAGACCCAGTGACCCTCCCAGGAATGAGGAGAAGCAGTGCAGCATCACGGTTACGAGAATGCACCATGGCACCAAACAGCTTGCCTTGAATCCAGGCTGTGTTACTTATTTGCTGTGTGACTTTGGACAAGTTACTTCACTTCTCTGTGCATTTTCACCATCCATAAACTAGTAATGACCATCACAGTACCCACTTCATAAGATTGGGGTAAAGATTAGATTAAATATATGTAAAATTCGTATGCAAGTACTGGATAAATTATAGGTATTATTATTTGTTGGTTTTTTTTAAATAGACGACATTTTTGTTTGTTTGTTCGCTTGCACTGCACGGCTTGAAGGGTCTTAGTTCCCTGACCAGGAACTGAACCTGGGCCATGGCCGTGAAACCACTGAGTCCTAACCACTGGACCACCAGGGAATTACCAAAAAATGGACAACGCTTTGTCCAAAGAAGCGAAGAAGTGAGTTTCACAGAGCTGAATCCCATGCCCTGAAGCAGCTGAGTGGTTGGTGGTGCAGAGCAGAAGCACAATCCCCAGAGCTCTCCATTTCCATCACGTAATCCACCCACCACGTCCCTGGGCGGGAACGGCCTTGGCTCCGCGTTTAATGGATCAGTTTCCTAACCCAGGCTGCCTCCTTCATCTTTACTGTTCTCTGTGGTCATGTGATATATTTATTCCTTTCCTCTGTATAAATATCATTTCTGCTTTCTGTATTTACTACTCAAATTGATGCATTATATCACAAGCTGTACATTTGTCTTCATTCTGAAGGAGTAAATAGATCTTTCTCTTTTTTTTTTGTAATTCAGTAATTTGATTTTCTATACAAAACAATTCAAGTTTATATTCCTGAGGGAAGGGGAAAAAACAAAACAAGCAAATAGTACCACCTCAGTATGAAAAGAGGGAGGGGGGGGAGAGAGAGAGAGAGAGAGAGAGGGAAAGACAGAGAGATTGATGCAGAAACCCTGAGGGTGAGAGAGAGTGCAATTTCACAGGGAGAAATTACCTCTCAAACATCCGAGGTCTTTCACACCATTTGAATTCGACACAACTATTATTGGCAAGGGCTGGTTAGGGCAAGAAGACAGTTAACGGGTCTGAACAAGGTGCTGTAAACCGGCCGAGAGTCTTCTCCAGATGCTTGTAGAAGCCAGGAAAAAAAAAAAAAAAAGCTATCTGAAATTCATTTTGGGAGTTGGAGGACACCCAACAGTGACAGGGACAACGGTACACAGCGGGCCAGGAGGTCCGCTCTCTTGGCTGACGGATGAGGTGAATCTTAACTTTTCTCCACTAGCAGTGTGTGGAGCGGAATTCCAGTCTCAGCCAAACAAATATCACGTTGGGGCAGCAGAAGAGAGTGGCCTCGAGTTGGCGCTCCCACTTCCCAGCTGTGTGCCACCAGGCAGATAACCTCTTCCAAACCGGCCTTGGGTTTCTTTTAAAGCCCACATAAAGGCTCATCTTCCTACAACCCCAAGTCTCACCTACGCACTCCAGCTGGGAGCAATCTAGCCCTCGACTATGTCCATGTGTATGTTTACACGTGTGTATATGTATATACGTACACCTACATGTCTGTATGTCTATTACATCATATCCCTAATGTGTGTGTACACATATCTATGTGTATGTGTGTGTGTGTGTGTGTGTGTGTGTGTGTGTGTGTGTGTGTGTACTGTTTTGGAGCTGCAGAAACATTAAGAACTATCTGTTTCAATTCCCCTCTTTTACAGAAAATGGGAGGAGGTCCAGAAGCTCTAGGAGACTTGCTTAAGGTGACACAGCTGGGATTTGAACCCAACGAGACACCTGGCCTTTGCTCCCACAGGGTGCCCCTAGAGGGGAGTCTTACAGGACTGAAAGGCTTATTTTTACAAGCTAAGAATGTTCAGTGCAGGCTCTTGAGACGCCTGAATACTCACTCCAAAGAGGGAGCCCCACGCGAAGCTCTCTTACTTCTCAGCATGTTCACACCTGCTGCCCCAACACTCCGGTCCCCAGGCTGGCTTATACATCCTCGTATCTCCCACAGTACTTACAAATGGAAGCTGCTCAATAAATGTTTGTAAATGAATGAACGGTTGAGTGGGACACGAGTAATGGAACTTTGCAGGGAGGTCTGGGGGGATAAAGATTTACCTAACAGTTTATGTTGCTCTTGACGTGCCATGCTTTTTTGCTTGCCCAGGAGACCAATAGCACAAATACATGCCTTGCCATGAAAAATTCACAACCGTGCGTTAGTCAGATACCCTGGTGACATTACTTGCAAACTGAAAAGCCAAGGTCACAGCAGAAGCTGCCATAAATCAAATGTGTCTTAAACACAGCATCTTGCTGTTGGGAAACCTGACCCATTTACTGCATTTCTCCCAGGATAAAGGGTACTTAGCACACCTCCTGCTTAAGGAGAGGATGCCTGACACTCAAATACATCTGACTCCAACCTGTAACATCAGCCACTGGCTCCAAGGCATCAATCCCTCTCGCCACAAACAGCTCAAAGGCAAAGCTTATCTGGTGCACGGTGCATTAGACAATCACAGGAGAAGATGTGAAAGGCTTTAAAGCAGCATTTCCCAAACTGTTCCACATGATATTTCTACGTGTTTGGCAAATAAAAGCATCGCACGGTCAAAGAATTTGGGGGAAGCTGCGTGTACTATATCCTATTCTTTTTTTTTTGCGGTACGCGGGCCTCTCACTGTTGTGGCCTCTCCCGTTGCGGAGCACAGGCTCCGGACGCACAGGCTCAGCGGCCATGGCTCACGGGCCCAGCCGCTCCGCGGCATGTGGGATCTTCCCGGACCAGGGCACGAACCCATGTCCCCTGCATCGGCAGGCGGACTCTCAACCACTGCGCCACCAGGGAAGCCCTATATCCTCTTCTTGAGAGTTCCACAAAATGCCTATGAAAAACCCACAGTGAAGAAACCTGTTTAACCTTGCTTTACCCAGGGTCTCCCAATCATTTTGACAACTAACACTTTATACCAGGCAGCAGCTCTGTGGAACTGCCGGCTCTACGGTTACAGCTATTTATAACTGTAGAGGCCACTGGGGTCCTCATGCTGACTTTCCCTCCCACTTCTGTGGGGCCTTAGGAAGAGTCATAGGGGAACACTGTCTGCACGGGACAGCAGGGATTCAGCTCTTTCTGGAAATGATGGAGCAGAGAAATCTGCCCACAGCCTCCTCATTCACAAATGTCCTCAAGAGGCCTGTCTAATGCCCCTATATTTAGAGGTTGTCAAGTAAAAGCAAATCTGGACTTAGTAAGGAGAGACTTTTATTCAAAAGGATTATTGCCAAATATGGGGGGGGGGAACTATTGAAATAGAGGAACGCTGTCCATAAAATCTGCACACAGCTCAGACTCAGGCAGAAAGGGTTCTTTTATAGAGAAGGGTAAGTAAGCCTAGAAAGACCAGATGTGGGCGAGTGAGAGGAAAAGGTGGCGTGATTGGATAGTCAATCAAAGAAGGTTTCATGTGGAGGCCAGCCTGTTCTCAGGAGGGGCATCTGCTGGCTCGGGCTGACCGTGGGCCAAAGGCCAGGGTGTGGAGGAAGGAGGGGAGCTTAACCAAAGTTTGGGTAACAAGCATTTTGTTCCAATGGATCAGTGTGGATAAAACAGTTCAGCTAATCCTTTGTGGGACAAAGAATGAGAATTTGGAGAGTCTGGGTCTGGCTTTGTCATTGGTAAACAAGCGGGGGTGGGGGGGCAGCTGTGGGTCTTATCTAAGGCATGTGGAAAAGGGTGGTCCTTTGCAGTAAGCATTTCTCCAGAACACAAAGGGTGAAGGGATTTCCTTTAACCCTCCCTGGCTGGTTTCCAGGAGTGCAGGGCTCAGGCATAGTTTGGCAGGGCCTGTTCACAGCTATATGAATCCAGCACCAACAATATCTGAGTAACTCGCTTCTCCCCACTCTTCACTGGGGTGCTGGCATGGTAAGAGTGGTTCTGTTAAACCTTCAGGCTTTTCCGTGGAAGGAGGGAGATACATACAGCCATAGGGAGGAGTCTGAACTCTACCACATGGCGTGGGTGCAGGCATAAAAGGAATGGCCGAGATACCAGGCCACCTAACCACTATGGATTCTTCCCTTCTTCCTCAGTATGGAACTCAGCCTTCCTTGCAGCCTGGTGCAGCCACATGGCTGAGTTCTGATAACAGCAGGATGTGTAAAGTACTGGGCAGGACTCCCAGGACTATTCCTTAAATAGGGATGGAGAGCTGGGGCAATGTTTTGCCCAACTGCTTTTATTCCTGCCTCATCCTGGGATGTGAATGAGAGGGCTGGACCTCTAACCACCACATTGGGTCACGAGGTGACCTTGAAGATGGAAACCATGCACTAAGGATGATAAGAAAGGAAAACAGAAGGAACTCAGCTTCCTGAAGATGAGGTGAGCTGCCAGCCGACCCAGAACTCTCCACCCCCGTGCTTCTGTTTCTTGGGAAAAAAACTGAAAAACAAATTCCTTTGTTATCAAGCCATTGTAACTTCCAATCTCTGTTGAATCACCCCCCAAAATTCCTGATACACAGAGATGGGGAAACAGCAGAAAGGGACAGATCAGTAATACCAAGAACACTTTCTAATATTAATCTTTGAAAATCTCTCTTGGCACCCTAAGGCCAAACTCACTAAACATAACATTTTCTAAAACTCAAATTCTATCAAGGACACCCCTTGCAGACTTGTGTAGTGGTCCACAGGGCACATGTAGGGCTGGGGGCTGTACTGAACTCCAAACTCCTTTGACTGGAAGGCCAGAACATGGCGTGACAACTGCAGATGTGCACCAAATGGTTCCATGGGCTTTGTCTTGCCAATGCCACTCAGTGCCAAGGTCCCAGGGATGTTCTGCCTGCAGCCACTGCTCGTAGGAAGAACAAGAGAAAGTCAGATAGGGAGAAGACATTTAATGAAATTCCCTCGCTCAGGCAGACAATGACGTTAATTGTTCAATAAAGCTAGCCTCAAAATAAGCCTCTAAATAAACACGCAGGTATCTTCACCCAGACCTGTGCTTAAATACTCCTGCACACTGGGTTGTGCCCTGTGACTGTGGCCCGTGGCCCATCACCAGGTTAGCACGATAATATCTGATGCAGAGCAGAGCTCTGAGAAACTGTGTCTCACAGGCATGATCATTATGAAGATTGGCTTATGAACGCTGAGAGCTCTCAACTCTCTCCAGAATGGATTGCTCTCAACTCTTTCTCAATGATAAAAAAAAAAAAAAAAAAAAAAGCACTATGATGATCATTGGCAGACCTGGGTTTTTGCTGATGTTGGTATTAACCCATTGCATGACCTAAATTACCCACGTATTCTGGAACTCACGTTTCTTCACATGTGTATTAGTGCCTTCTTGCTGCTGTAAAAAAAATTACCACACACGTATTGCCTTAAAACCATGCAAATGCGTTATCTTACAACTCTAGAGTTCAGATGTCTCAACAGGTTGGTAAGGCTGCATTTCTTCTGGAGGCTTTAGGAGGGAATCTGTTTCCACCCCTTTTCCAGCTACTACAGGTTGCCTGCATTCCTTGGCTCGAGGCCCCTTGCTCCTCCATCGTCAAAGCCAGGAGCACAAGCATCTTCAAATCTCTCTCTGATTCTGAGCCTCCTGCCTTCCTCTTATAAAGACACTTGTGATTACTGTGGGGCCTCCCAAATAATCCAGGATAATCTCCTCATCTCAGAATTCTTAATTATATCAGTAAACTTCCTTCTGCCACATAAAAAAACATACAAGTCCCAGGGATTAGGATGTGGAAATCCTAAAATGGGAGCATTATTTTGCCGAACACGTTGTGAAAATTTGAAAGCTGGGAGACAAGCCAAAGCCCATTCCACCCATTAACACCTCGTTCACCATTACTGTGGTTCAGATCCATCTGGTCTTCAAAAACTGTTATAGTCCCACAGTTCTGGCCTTTTGACCAAACTGGAGATGCCTTGATGAACTTATTTACCTGTTCAGTACTTCATTAAACACTTATGGAGTGCCTACTATGTGCCAGGCACACCCTATACCCTATGGGGCACAACAAAGTTAAATAAGGCATGGTCATGAGACAGGCTGGAACCTGGGACCCTTGCTGCAGTGCTGCAATGCTTGCACCTGGACAAACGTCTCCCTGAGCAACAAAATACAAAGAAACTGTAAGGGACTAAAAATAACAGTATGCATGCACAGTTGGGGCAAATTACGGGACAAGAAGATACAAAAAGATCAAAAAAATCCAACTGCCACTTCTGAAGAGCTGGGCGCAAAAGCAGGGTACTGCACACGCCCCCTGCACACAATGTCACCAAAGGGGTGGGCAGACCACCTAAGCCACGCCTCCAGCCCGGCCCCGGGACACACCCCTACCCTACCCCCATGTAAGGAACCAGCCTGCCCCCACTTCAGGGAGCGAGCAAGTGAACCTGTCTCTTGTTTTTGCTCCCTCCTGCGGCCGCTGGAGCCCGGCAAAAGACTTGGCTGAATTTTTTGACTGGCCTCTTATCAATTTCTATTGATTGCTGAAGGCCAAGAACTCTGATCGGTATCAGACTCAGGCTTCAGGCAGATTTCGGTACAGCAATTGCCAGGAATAAGGGGTTCTGCCTTCTGAATATCTGTTTGTTACTTTATAGGTTTCAGTTTATCAGGCAAGCATGAATGGGGCTTGGATTTCATTTTAGTACAATATTTGCAATTGTATAAGGTGTCTCATGTTCTCAATTGGGTAGCATTTTTAGATAAAACAATTCTTTGTTTCTTGGACTGTCCTAGGAATTGTAGGACACTTAGCATCTGTGGTCTCACCTAGTAAAGGTCAGTAATGTCCCCCAGTCACTGGGACTCACACACACATACACACCTGAACATACGCACATTTCCAAATGCCTCTGGGGGTGGTGGTGGTGGAGTAGGACTGTTCCTGGTTGAGGAAGACTGGGTGAAAGGTTGTGGACAAAACAGATAAGCCTTCCTTAGGCTTTCCATCTAATTCTTAGACTGTCGCACAGTGGTAAGGAAGGAAGGGTGGGTTGAGGAAGACTGGGTGAAAGGTTGTGGACAAAACAGATAAGCCTTCCTTAGGCTTTCCATCTAATTCTTAGACTGTCGCACAGTTCTAGTAATCCGTGCCTTTTCCAGGATTTTAAGATGTCCAATGAGCACATTAAAATTATTTCCTTTATGATTAACTATTAACAGTTTAGCCCATGGGGGCAATAACGCCCACCTTTCTGCTATTTTGGGGTTAACTGTGTCCTTCTAAATTCTAATCACAGCTGGACACTTAAGACCACAGGGATCTCTGAGTGCCAAGGTACACCACCAAAGTCTTACTGGGGACGGTGAACCAAGGAGAGAATGCACTGCTAAGTTTTGCTTGGTAGGGAGTGTGAATTAAATGTTTGACTATATAAGGAGCGCTACTTTTCAACGGCATTAGCTCATTACACAATCAGCTGTCTTGGCCATGGCGAGAACAGAGTCTCCCAAATTAAATCTGTAGTTGGCTTTTTCCAGCCAATTCTCTGGAGTCAGTAGCTTGAATTATTCCAAAGTTGTGGGTAAAGACCACCACCAACAAAAAGTGTATCTAGGGCTATCTCAGCCACCATGAGACCTGCTCCTTGCCAAATGCAAGAAAACCTTCATGAGGAGGGACAAAGCATCCTTCCTTGCTGTGTCCCTCTCTTTGTCTGCCTGTCTGTCCCTCCCTTTGGCAGTCACACAGTGAAAGCTGGCTTTCAGTCAGTCTGATAATGAACAGCTGGTACTCGCTGGCAATCACCAAGTTCTCAGTGCTGACTTCTCAAACAGCAAGCGACCACAGTCTTTGCTGCCTGTCATCCTCTGAGTGAAATCCTCCAGTCTTCCAGGCTCCATAAGGGAAGTAACACCAGCCATTAGGACTGTTACTTAGTTAAATAAGGACAAAACATTCTCTGAAAGAAAATTTAACCAGCCTTACATGCTATCTGGGCTTTCCCTTTCTTGTCCTATTTCTGGATGTTAAGGATGAATGTGTGATTTATATGTCATCGATATAAACTGCAATTCAACATTAAAGGATTCACAAATATAGCTGAAGCCCAGGAAGGATGAGAACTTTTCTATTATCTGAGGTCTTTCAAGGGCTCAAAATAGTTAAGCAACTAGTCTCTACAGGGGGGCCTGGTGCTAAGGGAAATCTGGGTGGCTCATTCCTGTAAGGTCACCCTACACCAATAGGTCAATAATCAAGGCTCATAACCAAACTTGGATGAGACCAACATGTAAGAGGAGCTTCCATACATCCTCATCTAAGGATGAGTGGGCTGTGCCTCTCTTTCCCTAAGGACCGACCTCGGCAGAGTAGCTCACAGGGGACCCCACCTCCTCTGGCCTTCTGCAATTTTCAGCAGCAGGGCAGGCCAACTTCTGCTTCATTGCATCAAACCCCTCAGACACTGATCCAGCCCTCACCGTGCACCAGACATTGCGCAGGACCCAGAGGAATTAGTAAAATAGGATTGTTTATGCCCTGCGCATAAAGCAAGTCACAAAGAGACACGCACAGCAATGTTCTCCCTTCTGTCATATGGACAGAGCCAGAGATGGGACCAAGAAGCACAAATGCAGAGCGAAAAGTAGAAACAAATGAGTCATTCAGTGTAACTCGGGCTTCTATGGAGGCTGGGTACAAGGGACCCTGAGGACCCAAGATAAAACGTGATCATCTCAACCTGGGAAGGTCATTCCCAGCACTGTGACTCCAGCAGGATGGTGGGAGTAGAGACGGCCATTAGTGGACAGACATGAAGATATTTCTATGTTTGTGTATGTTAGAATGATTTGCTGATGGTTCACAGATAGAGCAAGAGGGAAAGGGAGGGGATAAAATTAACCCCCCAAGTTAATGGCTTTCATAATTGAGTGACGGTGGTTCCACTTACCAACAAGGGAAGGACCAGGCTTAGAGGGTTTGATCATGTTTATGCCACTAGCGCTGCTTAGAGCCCCTAACATGTCCCAACTGATCCCAGTGTCCTGGGTGTGTCTGTGGCCCATATGAAAGTGTTTGAGATCCAGGAGTGCTGTACTGCAAGAGGTACCACAGAAGTTCAAGTATCCAGTTCTGTGCTCTAGCTGAGCATGAGTGTTCATATACTGATGCCAGCTTTCAGGAGAGTTTCTCTGGGCTCCACTGGAGGCCCAGGAAGAAAAGCACAACATTGACTGGAACGATAGGGAAACCGGGAGGAACACACGTGCCTCAGCGCTCCTCCTGCAGGTGTCCAATCTCCCTGCAGTAACCCCAACTGGTAAAGCCTAGCATAAAGCCAATTGACCAAAAAAATGTGATGTGGCTGAGTCCTAGCTCCAGCATGGCAAATTGGACTAGAGGGTGGGTGTGGGGCTGAACAACAGAGCTTATCATCACATCATTCAAGACCTCCACTCATACCCACTGATGCCTTAATACCCAACCTGCAGAGTCACAGATGTTTGTAGCTATGAGATCTAGACAACTGAATATGATTTGAGAATGGCGCTCAGTGGGCAATGAAGTGGACCCTTCCTAAGAGGAATTAATCAAGACACAACTTGAGGCTCCTGGAGCTGATCCCATCGGCAACTCCACTTCTCCCTCTCAGTGCCTTCCCACTGTACACCCTCACCTGGACCCCACTGGAGGGATCAGGTGCTGGGTGATACTTACCCAGTAAAAAACCTCAGGCGAGAAGGAATCCCACCACGAGAAACACTGGTTGACTCCTTAGCAACAATCACACATTCTTGTCCTGAGAAGCTGGTAGTAACCTCCGCTTCTCCATTGGCTCGCTCCCTGGCCTACAGCTCTCGGTGACCCCTCACTGTCACCCTGGTTTCCATCCTGGTAACAGCCCTCAGTTTTATCCTTGATTGTGTGCTTAGATGGTGGAGTATGGTAGAACAGATGGATACCCAGCTCTGACCTGTGAACTTCTGACTTTGAACCCTTCCCAACGCCAACACCATGTTGAACGTCAAGAGCTTCCAAAGAGGAAAGGAACTGAGGCAGATGCACAACCCTGACTACAGCCAAGCAGAGATGAGATTGACACCCCGTCTTAACCTCAAGGCCTCAACTTCAAGGTCACACCAACCATAACCACTACTATCTCTGGGAAACAGTGGAGCCAATTTAAAAAAATACTGTACACCAATGTCTGAAGTTCTCTAAAAAGAGTAGGACAAACAGGGGCAAATACTGGGTACACAGAGACCTGTAAAATGAATGGGTATAATAATACCTACTGCAGAGACTCTTCTGGGGTGAGTTGAAAACACAAGTTGTGAATGGATAATATATAACATCAATGGAAGGATCGTTAGTACCACTCCTGCACTTGATCTAAGTTCCATTGCCAAGTTTTCAGAGATGAGAGTAAGGGAAAAGCCTTGGGAAGCACATCTGCTTGCCCTCTTTTTTAATCACTGTTTCATCAGCAACTTCTGCAGTTCCCCTGCAGAACAAACCTCGTTCCAGCTCAGAAGGCAGCAGGTGAACACAGTGGTGTAGGCATTCCAGAAGCTCTCAGGCTCGTTTCAAAAAGCCCCATTTTATCCAAGTGAATAATACGGTTTCCCTTCTGTAAGCAAAACCATGATATATAGGCAAACTCCACGTTAATTGGATAAACCAGTGGTAAAACCCCCAAAGAACAATTAACTTGCGTGTGAAATACTCCCAGCTGAAATCTTGGAAAACTTGCATGTAATTAGTACTCTCTTCCAGCTCTCCGAAGTATAAAATACAATACATTATGGCTTGTAACACTAATATCGCCAAGAACACAGCTAACGTGGGGCGTCTAACTTGCCACTAATATGAGGATGGCAGGCTAGTTGGTGCTTTCACCTGTTCTGGCTAATTGTTTTTACTGTGATTTAGAAACTCTCTGCCCTATGATACATTTGTATCAAGTCCCTGGTGCTGGGCAGTGGTGAGCTAGGAAATTCAGATTTCTAATTCAGAAGTGACCTTTGCAGTCATTTGGTCCAGTTCTCAAGCAATGGGTTATGGGCCTGTTGCATCGTAATCAGCTCAGGACAGTTTACAAATGAGATTTTCCTGGGTTGCACCCTCAGAGATTCTGATTCAGCAGGCCTTGGCTGGACCTCAGAAATCCCAATTTAAAAATAAATAAATGAACACCTTTCTGAATGCCACCAGAAGATTCTGTGGTCCAGCCATGCTTGGGAACTACTGATGTCCCAAACCTTCTACTCAATGCAGAAATTCCCACTGTAACTTGAGTGACTGGTGGGCATCCACTCTCTGCTTGAACACATCCAGGAATAAGAAGCTCAGTGGCTCAGCTCCAATCGATGGCAGCTGCCTGGCCCACCATGCTAAGAGGGCTTCTGAGGCTATATCTAAATCCAGTGGAAGAGAGTGCCAAGTTGATGAGTGCTCTCAGCTTAGGTAGGGGCAGTATACCGACATGTATTTTCCATTCCCGACGAGAGATATCTACTCTGATAAATCCCATTCAATAGCTTTCAGTTTATGAAGATTGAAAACAAAAATGTGGTCTAGTTTCTAGGTTAGCCTTAAATCAGAGTATTGCAAGAGAAATGACTGGAAGGTCAGAGTCTGAAAACATGGACTCTAGTTGTGGTTTTAGTTGGGACTCTACCGAAACAGTCCTACCTTGAGAAATTTGCTTACCCCTCTGAGCGTCAGTTGCCTGTTTACCAAATAAGGACATGATACCTGCATGGGAGTGTTTTGAGACTCAAATACACTTAACAACTGTGAAGAGGCTTTGAAAAATGCTTATTTATTAAAAACACAACAAAACAAAACAGTAAAGTACTCTTATTGTCAGTATGCTATCAAACATGAGGGATATTTTCCCAGGAGCACAGGTGCTTGAGCAGGTGGCCAAACAGCGTACATGCAGTAATAGGAAATTCGAAACACTGAGCCTTTCTTCCCGTAAGGATACCAAGGCTCCTTTTGTTATCAGAACAAAGGCTTGTTCAAACCAAGAGCAATCACAAATCGGGTTTGCCTGGTTCTCAAATAGCTTCTGTAAACACTTTGTAAACATCCACCTCTCTGCCTTTCCCTGCGCCTTCCACTGCAACCACCCAGCCTGAGCGTCAACTGGAATTTAAGTGCCCTGCCCTTGGCTTCAACGCATTTGATAGAGTTGTGTAATTCAAATGGTGACCTGACCTAATGGACTTAACTGACCTCTGTGTTTTTGAATGAAGAGACTTAATTTGTTAAAGGCCAGATGAGATGGACACTGATTAGACTGAAAGATATGAGATTGTAAAACTGAATGATTTATCAGGCTGTTAATGATCTCCTTAAGGACAAGGAATAGGTCTAACCTACCTCTGTACCTTGCAGGACTTAGTGATATATTTTGTACACTGGCTGAACTCAACACCTGTTTGTTGAATGAATGAATAACAGATTTAAGAATAACTCAAATAAATTTGAGAATAACTCAAATTTAGTCACACCCATTATATGACGGCATGGGCACATGCTCCTGTAACTGGCACTGAGGATTTCTACTCTTGGAGCAATATTCTCTGACTTAAAAATAAATGACATTGATTTATCATTAGAGCCTTTTTATAGAGGAATTTATCTCAACAGAACTTTTAAAGATATAAAATATACAGCTAATGTAGCCTTAGGTTTCTTAACAGAACCAAATCAAACCGAATAATAAATTAAAACGGAATAATAAAATGATCAAATAGTGTAAGATCAAGTCAGAACTGATTTGGAAGCACCTTTTATAATTACTAGGCTGGAAGCAATCTCTGTAGATTCGGCAGAACTGAATCACAAAATGAATTAAGACCATATCAAATTATTAATACTTTTCACATGCCGTAAAAAGTCTTACTTCCTGCCTCTCTGGGAACTGGAGCAAAATGTCTCAAATAGCAGGCAGGGAAAATTGAGGAAAATTAATAAATAGGATATTGCTTATTGTTCTTTAATAGCCCCTTGTCTAATCCTTTGAACGTTTATGGACCTTTATTCTTTCCAAAGAACTTTCAAATGGCTTATCTCATTTAATCTCTGTAAGACCTCTGTGAGATTCTTGAGAGGAGTCTCCTGGCACAACAGGTGGTGAAGGGCCTGAGGATTAGACTTTAGGCTGCTTCTTCTGGCTGGGCACCTGCAAGCAAGTTCCTTAACTCGTCCATGCTTCCCTGGTCTCACCTGGGTAGGGAGGATGGCAGTGCTGTGGTGGAGATGCAGTCAAGAGTGCCAACAGAGGGCTTCTCTGGTGCTGCAGTGGTTAAGAATCCGCCTGCCAATGCAGGAGACTCGGGTTCAAGCCCTGGTCCGGGAAGATCCCACATGCCGTGGAGCAACTAAACCCGTGCGCCACAACTACTGAGCCTGCGCTCTAGAGCCCATGAGCCACAGCTACTGAGCCTGCGAGCCACAATTACTGAAGCCCACGCGCCTAGAGCCCGTGCTCCGCAACAAGAGAAACCACAGCAATGAGAAGCCTGCACACCGCAACGAAAAGTAGCTCCACTCTCCGCAACTAGAGAAAGCCCGTGTGCAGCGACGAAGACCCAACGCAGCCAAAAAT